>NC_092774.1:48212930-48485430 GCF_047496795.1 Chiloscyllium punctatum | reverse complement strand
ACAACGGCACAAGGGTGCCTCAGTGGTTAGCCCTGCTGCCTCACAGTGCCAGGGACCAGGGTTCGATTCCAGCCTCAGGGTGACTCTCTGTGCGGAGTTTGCACATCCTCCCCGTGTCTGCGTGGGTTTCCTCCGGGTGCTCCGGTTTCCTCCCACAATCCAAAGATCTGCAGATTAGGGTGAATTGGCCATGCTAAGTTGCCCACAGTGTTAGATGTAGGGAATTGTTCTTGGGTGGGTTGCTCTTCGGAGGGGTCAGTGTGGACTTGTTGGGCTGAAGGGCCTGTTTCCACACTGTCGGGGAATCTAATCGAATCTAATCAAAACATGAACCATCCTCCAGTCCTCCGATACCTCACCTGTGTTGAGAGATGGGACAAATATTTCTGCTGGGTCCCCTATAATCTCCTCCCTAACTTCCCACAGTGTCCTGAAATACACTTGATCAGGGCCCTGGAGATTTATCTACCTTTCAGTTTGATGACCCCTCCAGCACTTGCTCTACACTAATGTGAACTGTTTTCAAAACGTCATAATCTATTTCTTGAGTTCTCGAACCTCCATTTCTGAACAGTAAAAACTGCGCAAAGTATTAATTTAATATCTCTCCAATCGCCAACTTAAAGGCAGCTCTGTTGGTATTAAAGGGGTCACAGAATCCCTACCGTGTGGAAACAGGCCATTTGGCCCATTGATTCCACACCAACCCTTGAATCAACATCCCACCCACCCTTATAAGCCTGCAGGTCGGCGCAATGTCGAGGGCCGAAGGACATGTACTGTGCTGTAACGTTCTATGTAGAATGGAGATGCAGGTTTCAGTCGATTAATATGTAATTCCCTGCCCCAAGGTACTTCAGGTTTGATTTGAATAAAGGTGACATTTTAGGTCAGACAAGACATTTTCACTGTGAGGCATTGTTTCAGGTCTGTTTGTGTCTCATCCTGGAGCCAGACTGGTTTTATTTCGAAAGGAGGAATTTATAAAATACCACATCGACTGTCTATAGATTGTGGGATTTTTAACAAAATCAAATGTATCTGCAAATGCAAATCCACCCCATAGATTTGTGTATGTGAGTGTGTGTTTGTGTGAGTGTGTGTGTGTGAGAGTGTGTGTGTGTGTGTATGTGTGTGTGAGAGAGTGTGTGTGTGGGGTGTGTGTGTGTATGTGTGTGTGAGAGAGTGTGTGTGTGGGGTGTGTGTGTGTGTGTGAGTGAGAGTGTGTGTGTGTGTGTGTGGGGTGTGTGTGTGTGGGGGGTGTGTGTGTGAGAGAGAGTGTGTGTGTTTGTGAGTATGTGTGTGTGTGTTTGTGAGTATGTGTGTGTGTGTTTGTGTGAGTGTGTGTGTGGGGTGTGTGTGTGAGTGTGTGTGTGTGAGAGAGTGTGTGAGTGTATATGTGTGTGTGTGAGTGTGTGTGTGGGGGGTGTGGGTGTGTGTGAGTGTGTGTGGGGTGTGGGTGTGTTTGTGTGGGTGTGTGTGAGGGTGTGTTTGTGTGAGTGTGTGTGGGGTGTGTGTGTGTGTGGGGTGTGTGTGTGTGAGAGAGAGTGTGTGTGTGAGTGTTTGTGAGTGTGTGTGTGTGGGGGGGTGTTTGTGTGTGTGAGAGAGTGTGTGTGAGTGTTTGTGAGTGTGTGTGTTTGTGTGAGTGTGTGTGTATGTGTGTGGGGTGTGTGTGTGTATGAGAGAGTGTGTTTGTTTGTGAGTGTGTTTGTGAGTGTGTGTGTGTGGGGTGTGGGTGTGTGTGTGTGAGAGTGTGTGAGTGTATATGTGTGTGTGTGAGTGTGTGTGGGGTGTGTGTGTGAGTGTGTTTGTGTGTGTGTGTGTGTGTGAGTGTGTGTGAGGTGTGTGTGAGTGTTTGTGAGTGTGTGTGTGGGGGTGTGTGTGAGTGTTTGTGAGTGTGTGTGTTTGTGTGAGTGTGTGAGTGTGTGTGTGTGTATGTGTGTGGGGTGTGTGTCTGTGTGAGAGAGAGTGTGTATGTTTGTGAGTGTGTTTGTGAGTGTGTGTGTGTTTGTGTGAGTGTGTGTGTGTGCGAGTGTGTGTGTGGGGTGTGTGTGTGTGTGTGAGTGAGTGTTTGTGAGTGTGAGTGAGTGTGTGTGAGTATGTGTGTGTGTGAGATAGAGAGTGAGTGAGAGTTTGGGTGTGTGCATGTGCTTGATAGAGAGATGGTTTGTGTCTGAGTGTGAGGGACTATGTGTGTGCTTGAGAGGCAGCCTGCACAAGTGTGAGGGAGTATATGCCCGAGTGTGAGTGTGTATGAGAGATGGAGTATGTGAGTGCTTATATGAGAGAGTGAGTGTGAATGTAAGAGAGAAGGTCTGTGAGAGTGTGTGTGAGTAAGAGAGAGGGTGTTTGTGAGAGAGTGAGAGTGCACGTGTGTGTGTCAGAGAGAGAGTATGTGTGTATGAGAGGGTGCATGTGAGTGTTTGTGTGAGTGAGAATGTATGTGTATATAAGAGAGTGTGTGTGTGTGTGTGTACGTAAGAGAGAGGGTGTGTGTGTAAGAGAGAGTGTCTGTGAGAAAGTGTGTATGTGTGAATGTGTATACTGTGCAACGTGAACCCAAGATCTGGTTGAGGCCATCCTCAGGGTTACTGAACGTGGCTACTAGCCTCTGTTCAGCAACTCTGCACTGTTGCACGTCCACCTTGGAAGGGCGGAGGCTGAATGTCGTTGACCACTGAACTGTTCCACCACTGGGAGGGAACACCACTGTCTGTTGTGCAGTGTCCATCCATCCGCTACTGTAGCGTCTGCTTGGTCTCGCCAATGTCTCATGCCTCAGACCATCCTTGCTTGCAGTGTTTGAGATAGAGAACATTGGCTGAGTCACATGAGTCCCTGCTGTGTCCATGGTGGGTGGTGTCCCCCACATGTAATGGTGGTATCCATGTCTACACTCTGACCCTCCTTGCAATGTATGCCATGACAGGGTTGTGTGGTGTCGTGGTCAATGTTCTCCTGAACACTGGGCCGCTTTCTGTAAGCAATGGTCTGTTGAAGGTTTGGTGGTTGTTTGGAGGTGAGAAGTAGAGGCGTGGGGAAGCTCTTGGAGAGGTGCTCATCCTCATTGATAATGTGCTGAAGTATTGGGAGAGGAAGGGTATCCTATCGGCCGTAGCCCGCGTCTATCTCCTGAGGAAGTCATGATGGTTTTTCACCGTGGCACGTCAGATCTGCTAATCAATGAGTTTAACATCACGTCCCGTCCATGTAAGAGTGTCCCTCAACACCTTCAGGTGTTTGTCAAGTTCCTCCCCATCTGAGCAGATCCTGTGTCGGTGTAGGGCTTGTCCGTTGGGGATGGCTGTTCTGATATGTGAAAGCTCAGGAAGTGCAGCACTGGGGAGAGGGGGGGGGGGGGGGGGTTATCCATGGGCTTGTGGTAAAGTGAGGTACTGAGGTCTCCATTCTTCATGGAGATCTGTGTCCAAGAAACAGACTGGTTCCAAAGAGTAGTCCAAGGTAAGTCTGATGCTGGGATTGTTGATGCCACGATGTAGTTGTTAGCGAGTTTTGAGAAGATTTGTAGCTCAGGTTGAGGTTCTGGAAGTAGGTTTGCTCGCTGAGCTGGAAGGTTCATTTTCAGACGTTTTGTCACCACACTAGGTAACATCTTCAATGACCTTTTGGACGAAGCAATGCTTTCTATTTAGATGTTTGGGTTTCTTTGGGTTGGTGATGTCATTTCCTACGGTGATGTCATTTCCTCTTCTTTTCTCAGGGGGTGGTAAATGGCATTCCTAGAAGGATGACATCCCAACCAGAACTCTTCTCAACAAACACATTGACTTGGATCCCATTTACCACCCCCTGAGAAAAAGAACAGGAAACGACATCACAGGAAATGGCACCACCACAGGAAATGACATCACCGAGTCAAAGAAACCCAAACATATAAATAGAAAGCAGGAAACATCAGCAGTGCTTCGTCCGGAGGCCCACTGAAGATGCTACGTAATATGGTGACGAAACATCTGAAAATGAACCTTTCAGCTCAGTGAGCAAACCTACATCCACAACTATGGAGTTGTTCCAGTGATTCCTCATCATGGATCCAGAGGAAGAAAATGTCATCAATATATCTGGTGTGAAGCGTCGGTTGGAGGTCCTGTGCAAAGAAGCTTTGTTCAAAATTGGGCATGAAAATGTTCGCATATTGGGGTGCAGATTTGGTCCCCGTGGCTGTACCGTGTGTCTGGATAAAGAACTGGTTGTTTAAAGTGAAGATGGTGTGGTGGAGGATGAAGCAGATGGCTTGTAGGATCGTGCCCCAGCATTGCCAGTTGTTGGTAGTGAGCACAGAGGCTGTTGAAGTGATGCCACAATTGTGCGGGATGCTGGTGTAGAGTGCTGAAACATCCATTGTGACCAGGAATGTTCCCGGTTCGACTGGTCCGTGGGTGCTGAATATCTGCAGGGAAGCTGTGGTGTCACTACGGAACTGAGGGGGTTCCCTGGCCAGAGGATTTCAAGATGCCCTCACCACAACTGCAGAGGTTCTCACACAGGCTCCCGATGCCTGATACAATGGGACATCCTTCTGCATATCTTCAGAAGACATAGAAATCCCCTACGCAAGAATCACATGGGATGAGAGTGATCTGAAGGACTGGATCAAAGCTCTTGATCAGTCTGTTGAATTCACGGGTGTGTTCTTGAGCAGGACTGGCAGGTAGATGCCTGTAGCTTTTGGGTTGTTCAGTTGTCGGAATACTTCTGTGCAGTAGTCTGTTCAATTCTGAATGACGATGGCTCTTCCTTGGCTCTGCAGGTTTGAGGACAATGATGCAGAAGATGGTATTAGTAATAACATTAGCAAATTTGCTGATGATACTAAGCTGGGTGGCAGGGTTAAATGTGATGAGGATGTTAGGAGATTACAGGGTGACCTGGACAGGTTAGGTGAGTGGTCAGATGCATGGCAGATGCAGTTTAATGTGGATACATGTAGGGTTATCCACTTTGGTAGCAAGAACAAGAAGGCAGATTACTACCTAAATGGAATCAATTTGGGTAAAGGGGCAGTACAAAGAGATCTGGGTGTTCTTGTACACCAGTCAATGAAGGTAAGCATGCAGGTACAGCAGGTAGTGAAGAAAGCTAATAGCATGCTGGCCTTCATAACAAGAGGAATTGAGTATAGAAGCAAAGAGGTTCTTCTGCAGCTGTACAGGGCCCTGGTGAGACTGCACCTGAAATATTATGTGCAGTTTTGGTCTCCAAATTTGAGGAAAGACATTCTGGCTATTGAGGGAGTGCAGCGTAGGCTCACGAGGTCAATTCCTGGAATGGCAGGATTGCCTTACACGGAAAGACTGAAGCGACTGGGCTTGTATACCCTTATGTTGAGAAGACTGAGAGGGGATCTGATTGAGACTTATAAGATTATTAAAGGATTGGACACTCTGGAGGCAGGAAACATGTTTCCGCTGATGGGTGAGTGCCGAACCAGAGGACACAGCTTAAAAATATGGGGTAGACCATTTAGGACAGAGATGAGGAGAAACTTCTTCACCCAGAGAGTGGTGGCTGTGTGGAATGCTCTGCCCCAGAGGGCAGTGGAGGCCCAGTCTCTGGATTCGTTTAAGAAAGAGTTGGATAGAGCTCTCATGGATAATGGAATCATGGGTTATGGAAATAAGGCAGGAACAGGATACTGATTGAGGATGATCAGCCATGACCATATTGAATGGTGGTGCAGGCTCAAAGGGCAGAATGGCCTACTCCTGCACCTATTGTCTATTGTCTGTTGTCTATTCTTGAGAGCATGGATGGTGTTGTGTTGTGTTCGGGCCAAGTTTAGTGTTCCCTTGTGGGTGCGGCTGACGATTCTGGCGTTCACGCACTTTTCCTGCCAATTTGACCATACGTGCCCAGCCCCGGGCCATTGACCCTCCGCAAGGGTCCAAATCAACTCCTCCTTTGGTCGCTCCACCCCCCGTTCCATCCATCCAGTGTTCCAGTTCACCGATCGTCTCGTTGGTCTCACTGCTGACATCTTGGAAGAATTCGCAGAGTCTCGTTCATCTGATGAATTCTTCTGCGTCTGTCACGAGACCAGCAGGGGGCCATTTTGGTGGTGGGGCAGAGATTGAGCCCCCTGCTGAGAACTTCAATCTGGTCTGGTTGTCCCATAAGTTGACAAGCGACTTCACTCTGGTGGTACCGTTTTCAACTGTGCTGTCAGGGAGACTGGGTGATACCAAGTTTCTCGAGGGAAAGGCAAGTTTTGCTCCTTCTGTCATAGAAATAGTAATATTTTGAAAAAGAAAACTTTCTCAAGTACTTCTAACAAACGCTCCACTATCCAATCCTTTGAATGGCTCTCCCATAGTGTTAATGTTTGGAAACTTAAATTATCTTACCATCAGAACCTTAATTATTTGTACATAGATTTGAGATCTATATATTATGTATATATTTGGTTTTCACTTTCCCTGTGACTATTGCAGGGGCCTATAGTACAATCCCATCAAGATGATCATCACTTGAAATAAGTGCATAGAGTCATGGAGTAATACAGCATGGAAACAGAACCTTCAGCCCAAACTGCTCCATGCTCCAGCCAATTGCCTGCATTTGGTCCATATCCATCTAAACCCTTCCCATCCATGTACCTGCCCAAATGTTTCCTAAATGTTGTTATTGTACCTCCCTCAACCACTTTCTCTGACAGCCCTTCCACGTCCACACCACTCTCTGTGTGAAGAAGTTGCCCCTCAGGTCCCCCTTAAATCTTTCCCCCCTCTCACCTTAAACCTGTGCCCTCTCGTTTTCAACTCCCCATCCCTGGGAAAAAGACTATCTGCATTCATCCTGCCTGTGTCCCTCACGATTTTATACACCTCAATCAAGGTCACCCCTCATTCTCCAAGGAATAAAGCCCTATCCTGGCCAACCTGTCCCGATAACTCAGGCTCACTCGTTCTGGCCACATCCTTGTATATCTTCTTTGCACTCTTTCCGGTTTAACTGTGCCTTGCCTATAACAGGCTGACCAAAACTGTACACTATTATCCAAATGCGGCACAACCAATGACTTATACAATGGTAACATTACGTCCCAACTCCTACAGTCAGTGCCTCGACTGATGAAGGCCTGCATGCTAAATGTTTTCTTCACCACCCTGTCTATCTGTGACGCTGCTTTCAAAGATCTACAACCTTATACACCTAGGTCCCTCTGTTCCAGAACACTGCTCAGGACCTTACCATTTACTATATAAGTCCCACCTTGGTTTGACTTTCTGAAGTGCAAGACTACACATTTCTCTGTATTGGGTTGCCTTTGCCAATCCTCAGCCCACTTCCCCATCTGTCCAAGATCCCTCTGTTAAGTTTGAGTAACCTTCCTCGCTATCAATGATATCTCCTAATTTTGGATCACCCGCAAGCACACTAACCATGCCTTGTACATTCACATCCAGATGATTTATGTAAATAACAAATAAGAAAGGTCCCAGCACCGACCCCTGGGGCACACCACTGGTCTCAGGCCTCCAGTCTGAGAAACAACCTTTGACTGTCACCCTCTGCTTCCTACCATCCAGCCAATTTTGAATCCAATTCGCTAGCTCCCCCGGATCCCATGCGACCCACTTTCGTGCAGGGCCTTGTCAAACCGCAGTTAAAATTTTCAGAGTTACTTTGTTCTCTGACTTGTCCTTGCCTGTCTTTTCTAATTGACTGGCTCTTTTCTGATTCAGAACCATCCTCGTCTATCTGTATGTTTTCTCTGCTACTTAGGAAGCCCCTACCTCTCATTCTAAATGTTTACAGGCTCCTGAATTAGAGCCAGCAAATCTCCCTGCCAGGATATTGTTCCCTTTCCAGATCCGGTGAAAGCCATCCATTTTGAACAGGTCATTGAGTCCCACAGCATGGTGACAGGCCTTTTGGTCCAAACTGGTCCACGCTGACCACAATGTCCATCCACACTAACCCCATTTCCCTGCACTTGGCCTATAATCCTTCTAATCCTTTCCCATCTGTGTATTTGTCCAAATGCCTTTTAAAAGTGTTGTTAATGTACCCACCTCAACCACTTCTGCTGGTAGCACATTCCATATCCATACCACCCTCTGTGTAAAATAGTTGCCCCTCAGGTTCCCTTTTATCCCTTTATTCTAACCTTAACCTGTTGTCCTCTCGTCCTCGATTCCCCAACTCTGGGAAAAAGACATCCTATCCATGCCTCTCATGATCTTATTCACCTCTATAAAGGTGCCCCTTAAGTCTCGTACCCTCTAAATAAAAAAGTCCTAGTTTGTCTAACCTCTCTCTATAACGCAGAACGTGGAATCCTGGCAACATCCTTGTGAATTCCTTCAGCCCTCTTTCCAGTTTAATAACATCCTTCTTATAACAAGGTGACCAAAACTGAACACAATACTCCTGAGTGCGGCCTCACCAATGCCCTGTATAACTGCAACATAACTTCCCAACTTCTATACTCAGTGCCCTGACTGATGAAGGCCGGTGTGCCAAAAGCCTTCTTCACTGCCCTGTCTACCCGTGACCCCACTTTCATAGGACCGTGCACCTGAACTCCAAGGTCCCTCTGTTGCACTACACTCCTTAAGGCCCTGCCATTCACCATGAAACCCCTGCCTTGATTTGACTTTCCAAAATGCGAGACTTCACACACATCTATATTAAACTCCATTTGCCATTTCTCGGCCCACTTCCCCAACTAATCAAGATCCTGCTGCAATATCTGAGAATCTTCCTCACTGTTCACAATACTATGTATTTTAGTGTCATCAGCAAACTTACTAATCATGCCTTGTCCATTCTCATCCAAATTATTGATATAGATAGCAAACAGTAATGGGCCCAGCACCGACCCCTGAGGTACACCACTAGTCACAGGCCTCCAGTCCGACAAGCATCTTTCCACTATTACCATCTGCTTCCTACTGTCAAGCTAATGGTGTATCCAATTTGCCAGCTCCCCTGGATTCCATGCGATCTAACCTTCCAGAGTAGCCTACCCTGTGGAACCTTATCAAAGGCCTTACTGAAATCTATATAAACTACATCTACTGCCCTGCCCTCATCAACCTTCCCGGTCACTTCATCAAAGCGCTCTAACAAGTTTGTGAGGCACGATCTCCCTCTCACAAAGCCATGCTGACTGCTCCTCATCAAACCCTGGCTTTCCAAATGCATATGTATCCTCTCCCTCAGAATCTTCTCAAGTAACTTAGATGTTCGGCTTACTGATCTGATCTATCGTTCCCAGGTTTTTCTTTGAAGCCCTCCTTGAATAAGGGGACAGCATTCATTACCCTCCAGTCTTCCGGGACCTCACCCGTGGCTAACGATGATGCAAGAATATCATGCACTCTCTTCTCTCTCCTGTTGCAGTGTTCTTAGAGGCCTTTTCCAAAAGAGATCCGATCCCAATGATCCAAGAAACGGAATCCTCGCACTTTGCACCTCCTCTGCCTTTGATTTATTTCCCCAAGTTTCTCGGTCCTTCCCTCGTTTGAACTTGGCACCGGAAAGTAAACCAGAGGTTACGACTTTTGATGTTTCTCTTTTCTAACCTTGGACCGAACCTCATACGTTCGCTCTGCAAAGCCTTAGCCCTTTGTCTCACTACGTCGTTCCTACCAATGTGTGCCACAGCTTCCGGCTTCTCGTGCTCCCCTTTGATGGTATTCTCCAAACGTTTTGACCTGTCCTTAACCCTGGCACCAGCAAAGCAGCACGCTATCCTGTATTCACATTCAATGCCACAGAGTCTCCTGTCTGCTCCCCTTCGCTGGAGAGTCTTTTAAATCCTGACAAACATTTTTTCAAATAAAATTCATTCTTAGATCTGACTACCTCTTCTATTTTTCGCTGCGAGACTATCTCTTTCAACAGTACCCAAACCAGAAAACCGGCTTGAGAGATCTGTAGCCACAGGAGATGTCTGAACTACCTTCTTACCTTCCCTGACAGTCACCCATCCATTTGACTGCTCACTTCCGTAAGTCTACTAGTCACCACACTCAGAGTCTCTTGTGTACTGTCAGTGACTTTAACACGAGAAGGAAGCAGCTCTCAATAACGCCTTTATATATAAAAGTAAACCAGCTTTACCACTTCCAAACAGACCCCACCACCAGGGATATATTTCCCTCCCCTATCAGCGTTCCGGAGAGACCACTCCCTCCGCGACTCCCTCGTCAGGTCCACACCCCCCACCAACCCAACCTCCACTCCCGGCACCTTCCCCTGCAACCACAAGAAGTGCAAAACTTGTGCCCACACCTCCCCCCTCACTTCCCTCCAAGGCCCCAAGGGATCCTTCCATATCCGTCACAAATTCACCTGCACCTCCACACACATCATTTACTGCATCCATTGCACCCGATGTGGTCTCCTCTACATTGGGGAGACAGGCCGCCTACTTGCGGAACGTTTCAGGGAACACCTCTGGGACACCCGGACCAACCAACCCAACCACCCCGTGGCTCAACACTTTAACTCCCCTTCCCACTCTGCCAAGGACATGCAGGTCCTTGGCCTCCTCCATTGCCAGACCCTGGCCACATGACGCCTGGAGGAAGAGCACCTCATCTTCCGCCTAGGAACCCTCCAACCCACAAGGGATGAATGTAGATTTCTCCAGCTTCCTCATTTCCCCCCCCACCTTATCTCAGTCCCAACCCTCGGATTCAGCACCGCCCTCTTGACCTGCAATCTTCTTCCCGACCTCTCCGCCCCCACCCCCTCTCCGGCCTATTACCCTCACCCTCACCCCCTTCCACCTATCGTATTCTAAGCACCCCTCCCCCAAACTCTTCCCCCCCCCCCCCCCCCCCCACCTTTTATCTCAGCCCACTTGGCACACCAGCCTCATTCCTGAAGAAGGGCTAATGCCCGAAACGTCGATTCTCCTGCTCCTCGGATGCTGCCTGGCCTGCTGTGTTTTTCCAGCATCACATTTTTCAACTCTGGTCACCGGCATCTGCAGTCCTCAGTTTCTCCCAGCTTTACTTAGCCACAGATTTAATATTGTGAGAAACAAAGCTCACACACTTCAATAATTGCAGTCCGAGACAAAATCTGAATCAGTAGTGTCCTTTATTTTACTCTTGCAAGAGGGTGCAATGTCCAGTGTCTTTGAGGCAGGGGACATACACACCCCAAATTCAATTAAGACACAACATTTATATAATTTGGTTTCTTTTGTTTTACATTGCACCTCCCTTGTTTACATCCTCCACTTCCCTAAGACCGGCCCCCATTACTCCTGTTTATCTCTTGCCTTATCCGGCCTTGTCTGTGACAAAATACTTATTTCTGGCCTCACGAGGCCATTTGACCTCATCCCACTGTGAGTCATTGTTAGGTATAACCTTTCTTCACCATTATCTACTCCCTCCATCTGTACCTTCCCCTACCATACTGATCCTTATGACCTTTTAATTGGGGTTTGTTCCTGTGTTTCTGTAAAAGTAGGAAACAGGTGTTTATACCTACTGTTTGTACAGGTGTATCTAGCTTAACTTCCTCCCCTCACAGCATCTTATCTATTCCCCCGTAATATCTACCATTGTTTTGCAGTCACATTTCATTCTGGCATACAATTTTAGCTAATACAAAAACAATTATATATTTCCTCCACATCGTTTCCATTCTTGTTGACTCAGCTCTTGGCTGAAACAATTACACACTGGTGTGAGTTCATTTACTTTGTATAAGGAAATGGAATTGCAGAAGTAACACTAGTTTTCCCACATCCCACAATTTCCCCTTTTTCTTTAATTACCATTTGTTATCTTCTGCAATTTTTGTTTTAAGCATTGCCCCCGAAATTCGCAAGCATCATTCCGGAGATTTCATCCATCTTGGTCTCACTCATCCCCTCAATATTTAGTCGATAAAGTTCCTCTGCCTGATGCCCTTTTAGGGGCATCTGTTTCATCAAGGCTGTCTCAATCAGTCTTTGGGTGACTCCTCGTATACAGGGTATGATACAACAGCCAGTGGCCACCAATACCCCGACTACTACTATCAGGGAAGTAAGGATAGAAACCACCACCCCCTTCCACTTTCCAAACCAGGATTCAAGCAATCCCGTGAGAGATGTGTCTACTCCCGAATTCTCAGCCAGTTCCTCTGCTAAGGTAGTTAATCCCCTTAAGGCCCGAGTGATTGAACCATCAGGTGCAGTGTTATTAGGAATAAAGGTACAACAACTTCCTCCTAACATCACACACACACACACCCTTTTTCTGCTAAAATCATACCAAGGGCCATTCTCTTTTCCCATGCCATTCTACTTGTCGCATCAAGCTGGTCTGATATTCCTTTAACCGCATCTCTTGTATAATTTATAAATCGCTGTTGATTATAGAAAATGTAATTTATCCAATCTATATTTTTATTAATTGTTACCCACCAGAAGAGAGCTGACTCAAAGCCTGCTGCAATCTGGTTACGAGCCTTGAATTCATCAGATACCCCCCTAGGGACTCCTACCGAATCGAGATAAATCCTGTCATCGAAAGAAGTGTCTAACAGTGATCTCTTACCCCTTCCCTTTTTCCCTCCTATCTTTTCCTTCCCAAATGCCAGGGTAAATGGAATTGCCAATTGTACAATTGCACATATCCCTCTCCAATCCGGAGGGAGGGTGGGTCTCAATAATTTGCCCCCACAGTACCACCACAGATCTGCTCGGGGAACCTTCAGTGCTGAGTAGTTCCCTCCCTTCTCCGTTTCGGTGACATGCTTAATCTCTGTACATAATTTCAGCTCCCCCAAATCTCTCGACCGACTTGTACCTCGTCTACGCACGCACGATGTGTGATTTCCAACTGCGGCGGAAAATAGAGGGGGAACTTTTGAATCTTTCTTCTCCAAGGGAGGGAACATCAGTGATAGGGAGGTACAATTCCTATCATTCCACGCAGTCTCATCCTGATACAGGGCTATCATACATTCTATGCCCTTCCTGTCTCGCTTCCACCCGAGTGGAAAGGGAACCACCTGGGCCACTGGCCGACCGGAGGCACATGCATAGCAATTGCTCTTGTTCAGACTTTTCACAGTATACTTTACCCATTCAACCCAGGCATTTGCAGCCCCGTACTCAGTTTCTATTTCAATGGTCTGTTTCAAGTCCTTTACCTCTATAAATTTTACTACTTTAGGATCATCGGGAGGGGTGAAAGATTGTATCTTATTACCCAGGAGTTTTACCCGTTTTCCCCGTCCTAAACTAATTCGGAAACAACAGCCCAAGAAATCCTTCCCACTTGCTTTCATTTCTATCCCAAATGTTTCATTTAATTGTATCTCATAGGTGCCCCCCCCCCAACCAGGATTGTTTCGTGCCATGTGGTTTTCCTTATCGTCAGGTATATTGGGTTACACTTTTTATCAGGACAATCGCGAGCTGGTCGGAAGGGGGCCCGGTGTACTGTGATGAGACCATTATACCAAGTACTGTCCCCAAGGCCATCCCCATAGGACTTAAGATGTATCTCTGAGCTGTGGTACTGTCTCTGATTATCTCCATCCCCACAATTTACTCAGCTGCATGCATCAGCGTCTATTACTTGTGGATTATCAGACTCAGGAACCGTTAATAACACATATGAAAATTTATATTTGACGAAATCCCAATACTAAGAGGGCTAGCATCATATCTCTAGTAGCATTCCCAGTATTCTAAACACCATGCTGAAGCACAAAACGACTTAATATACAATCTTACAGAAATAATCCCGCGTTTGCGTCGCCACTGTATAATCAGTTACTCAAAGTCTCTTTAGCCTGAGTTTCAGCGGATCTTGCGTTGATTCGGCTGTCCAGACTTCTTTCTCCACGGGAGGGTCCACCGGCCCTTTGATCCGAGTGTAGTGAGTCCAACCTTTCTCCGCTGTCCTTATTGCCGTTTCGGTCAAAAGAGCCTGGTACGGCCCTTCCCAGTCCGGCTGCAATGTAGTCTCTGTCCATGATTTTACTAAGACCCAATCGCCCGGCTGGATGGGATGAACGGTGAATTCAAGGGGTGGAGTCTGTGCCAATAAACCCTGTTCCCTGAGGAAAGACAAAGAGGAGGACAAGCCCAGTATGTACTACTTTAAGAACAAATCTTTAGTTTCGGGAATTGGCAATTCTCCATTCGTTCCCAAGTAAGGTAATCCAAATAAGATGTCATAGGGGGATAGTCCCAAATCTTTCCTTGGGGCTGTTCGTACTTGCAAGAGAGCTATAGGTAAACATTTGGTCCAAGGGAGTCTGGTTCCTATTATCAATTTAGAGAGCTGTCGTTTGAGTGTTTGGTTCATTCTCTCAACCCTTCCCGATAATGGCGGGTGCCATGGAGTATGGAACTCCCAGGAAATTCCCAACCCTTTCATTACCCCCTGTAACACTTTAGAGGTAAAATGAGTTCCTTGGTTGAAATCTATACGGTTCACGAGCCTATATCGGGGAATTATGTGCTCGAATATTGTTTTAGACACCCCACGTGCAGTGGTGGTAGCTAGGGGGTATGCCTCAACCCAACCAGATAGATGATCTACTATGACCAGCATATATTTTAGTCTCCCTACCCTGGGGAGTTCAGTATAATCTACTTGTATACTCTGGAAAGGTCTCAATCCTGGGTCTCTTCCTCCTGGGGTCTGTTTTCTCAAGACTTTCTTATTTACCTTTCTGCATATGATACATCCCTCACATATTTGTTTAGTAATTGTCTACATTCCTTTACATCCATATTCTCTAAGAACTAAATCACACATTGCGTGCACTCCCCAATGGCCGCCTTGATGTAGGACATCATCATTTTGTTTAACATTTCCCTTCCATCAGGTAACCTCCAATGCCCGTCTGCTGTTTTTGCAGCCCCGAAATCTCTCAATTATTTTTCCTCTCTTTCAGTAAAAATAGGAGCTTCCCGAGGACCTGGGACAGTAGGTATTAGGGAATGAATCACCACTTCTTGTGGGTTCAGGGCTGCTTCCTTAGCCACTTCATTGGCTAATCTATTCCCCCTAACTTCAGGTTCATTTCCTTTCTGATGACCATTTACATGCACTACTGCTATTTCTCAGGGGAGTAATATGGACTCCAAGACCCGTTTAATCAACTCCTCGTGTACTAATTCCTTCCCTCGGCTATTGATCAGTCCTCTTTCCTGCCATATCTTTCCAAAAGTGCCAACACCAAATACATATTTAGAGTCAGTGTACACTGTTCCCTCTTTATTTTCAAACGCCCTAAGGGCTCTTTCCAATGCACAGAGTTCGCAGGACTGAGCTGACCACCCATTTGGCAACCTTCCTGCCTCCACCACATTACCTTCCATCCCGTCTATGACTGCATACCCATTATGTCTTTTCCTTTCAGTCACCCGGGATGATCCGTCTATAAAATGTTGGGCTCCTGCATGAAGTGGAACATCTCTCAGGTCCATGCGGACCTTAGTTTGGTATTCTATAATGTCATGGCAATCGTGCCCTGGATTCTGAGGAGAGTCTCCTTCCCCTTTCCAAAGAAAGGCAGCTGGATTTAAACAATTGTCAGTGACCAACACTAGATCATCCATGTCGATTAATATTGCCTCATATTTCAGAATCCGCGAGTCTGCCAACCATCGCCCAGCTTTTTGGTTTAGGATTGTTCTCCCTTGGTGTGGAGTGCTTACTATTAGGGCTCCCCCAAATGTAAGCTTTCTGCTTTCCTCCACCAACAGTGCAGTGGCAGCCACAGCCTGCACACACTCAGGCCACCCCCGGGATACTGGATCCAATAGCTTCGAAAGATATGCTACTGGCTGTCTCATTCCTCCCCACCTCTGGGTCAATACTCCCAAAGCCGCTCCCTTATCTACAGTAACAAAGAGGTGGAAAGGTTTATCTAGAGAAGGTAAGGCTAACACAGGGGCATGGATCAGATCTCTTTTGAGTTTCTCAACTAGGTCTTTTTCCTCATCATCCCAACTTAGACATTTTGGTTCCCCCTCTAATAGTTTGAGATATAATTTCTTAGTCTTCTGAGCAAAGGAATCAATCCACAATCTGCAATAACCCGTTAGACCCAAAATCTTGCGTAACTCGCATTTAGTGCTGGGCAGTGGCATCCCCTCTATCAGTTCCGGGCTTATCTTTCGCTTTCCCTCACTAACTAAATGTCCCAAGTATTTCACTTCTTGCTCCACATATTGTAGTTTGTTTTTAGATACTCGCAGTCCCTGCTGACCCAGGAAATTCAATAATTTGTTATTGGCTTCTACAACTCTTTGTCTTCTTTTTCCTGTAACTAAGAGGTCGTCGACATACTGCAACAGGGTAGTCCCCTTGGGGCTGCTAAATTTCTACAATATTTGTTCTAACATCTGTCCAAATTCCGTAAACCCCTGGGGAGCACGGCCCACCGGTATTGCTGTTTCCATCCTGTCTTGGGGTCTTCCCACTCAAAGGCGAACAAATTCCTACCTTCCTCCACCAAGGGACAAACCCAAAAGGCATCCTTTAAATCTATCACACTAAACCATTTGTGGTCATGAGGGATCTTACTTAATAATGTATAGGGGTTTGGCACCACTAGGTGCCTGATCTGTACTATTTGATTTAATGTTCTCAAATCCTGCACCAATCGATAAGTTCCATCGGATTTCCGCACTGGTAGTATTGGGGTATTATAAGGAGACATACATGGCTCCAACAATCCATCTCTAATCAATCCTTCAATTAGTGGCTGCAGTCCTCGTTTACCTTCTATGGAAATGGGATATTGTCGCTCACAGACAACGTCCCCTTTCCTTTTTAAATTTATTAGAAGGGGAGGGATCTGTAGTTTTCCACGATTCCCTTCTCTAGCCCATACAATAGGGTCTATCTCTCTCTCCACATCCTCTGTCAACATTGCCATTTGGACAACTAATTCTTTTTCCTGAATTCCAATCTCCGGTCCTAAGAGGATAATTAAGTCTCTCCCTAGTAAGTTATTTCCTATATCAGGGATATACAACAGTTCCCCTGTGACCCTATCCTTCGGACCTTCTATCATCATAGGTTCAAATACTGGAACAGTAAATCCTTCCCCTTTTACCCCTGAAACAGTAATTGACCGTGTCGACATTTCTACTTTCTTTGGTTTAAAATTCAGCGATGACCGTGCTGCCCCCGTATCTACAAGGAAGTCTACCTCTTCCCTATAGGGTCCCACCTTCAAGTTTATCAAGAGTTCCTGGTCGGTCCCCGGGGGCAGGAACCCCTGACATCCCTATTCTTCATCAAAATTCATAAGCGGAATTACCCTCCCTTCCCTTTGTAGATCAGGACACTCCCGCACAAAATGCCCTATCTTTCCGCAATAATAGCATCCTGCCTGTGGAGACCTCCAGCTCTGCCCCTGTCGCTCGAACCCTCTATCAAACGCTCCCCCTTGTCCTCTCTGTCCTACATGCTGCCACCCACCCCTCCGGTTGTTCACTATTGGTTCCATTCTTTTCTTAACTACCTCATCAACCGCAGCTACCATCATTTTCACCTTCTGTTTCTGTCTCTCATCCTCTCTCTTTACAAACACTTTCTGTGCCTCTCTTAACAATTCAACTAATGGCTTTTCACTCCACCCTTCTATTTGCTGTATCTTTCTCTGTATGTCTGGCCATTCCTTTGTCACAAAAATGTACTTTCAAAAGACCCTGTGCCACTGGGTTCTCAGGGTTCATTCCAGAATATTTCCGCATTGAGTCTCTTAATCTTTGCAAGAAATCTGAGGGAGTCTCATCTTTCTCCTGTCTAACTTCAAAGGCTTTCGTCAAATTCTGTGACTTCGGAACTGCCTCTCTTATTCCTTTTAGAATCAGGTCTTTCAATTCCCTCATTTCTTCCCTATGCTCCGGGTTTTGATTTTCCCACTGGGGGTCTCTGAGGTTAAACTTCACCTCTCCCTGTCCAGCATCCCCATCTCCAATGGGGTGTTCCCTGTCCCATATTTTAATGATTCGGAGATGCCGGTGTTGGACTGGGGTGTACAAAGTTAAAAATCACCCAACACCAGGTTATAGTCCAACAGGTTTAATTGGAAGCACACTAGCTTTCGGAGCGACGCTCCTTCATCAGGTGATTGTGGAGGGCTCGATCGTAACACAGAATTTATAGCAAAAATGTGCAGTGTGATGTAACTGAAATTATACATTGAAGAATTGATTGTCTGTTCTTCAATCAATTCTTCAATGTATAATTTCAGTAACATCACACTGCAAATTTTTGTTATAAATTCTGTGTTAGGATGGAGCCTCCACAATCACCCGATGAAGGAGCGTCGCTCCGAAAGCGAGTGTGCTTCCAATTAAACCTGTTGGACTATAACCTGGTGTTGGGTGATTTTTAACTCCATATTTTAATGGTTACTCCTGGTATAAGTCCCCTTTCTTCCCCAGTAAATAGTATTTTCAAAACAGACATTAAATCAGCCCAGGTACACAGACTGGGCCCCAAAAATTGATCGATTTGTTCAGACAATCCCACTGGATCCTCAACCAGGACCTTCATTTCCTTTTTAAATGTTCTGACTTCCCCACTGGTGAGGGGTGCACTTACAAACCCAATCTCTTTGTCCCCTATTGGTACCTCCTGAAGGGGATAAGTCATTACGTTCTTCCTTTTCTTTTTGTTTTCCCCCCTTAGGCTTTGATATAGATCCTCAGGAGGCCTCCTCTACATCTACTGTAGCTTCCCTTTCTTTTGCTGAGGATTGAGTGTCAGGAACAACAACATCCCCATCCACCGCCCCTTCGTCCTCCTCTTGTGAGTCATCCGTTCCCTGTCTCTGTCTGTCTGCCTCTCCTCCTCCCCCATGTTCACCTAACCTGATTTTATGGTATGAGGAGGGGGGGGGGGCAAGCAGCCAAGAGGATCCCAGGGACTGGATGGGGCAGAGGGGGAATCCTTTGTCTTTACTACCAACATTCGCAAACTGCCCTTCCAACAGGACACATAGTCCGCCTCCTCTTGACTAAAAGGTTGTTTTTTATTCACATACAAATCTAAATACTGACAGACCCAATCCTCGTCCGAACCATACTTTGGCCAGAAGACAGCCGGACGAAGGACCGGGTCTTTGGTCCATACTAAAGAACAATATTTCATCATTTCCTTTTTATCTTTTGCCCTTGTACAAGTATTACTTGTCCAATCCCGCAACATCCTCCCCAACGGACTTTCAGGAGGAATGTTACCAGGGACCTTTTCTTCTTGCTTTACTCCGTGACAGCTACTCTGCCTACCCCCCATTTCCCGGGGCTCTCGCTAGTCCCTCAGCGAGTAAATACCCCTTTTCCCGGCCACCAAGGCAATACTTAAAAGTCAATTTTCTTACCTTGGTCTGTGCACAGAGTTGCCTGGTCCCTTTGTGCCATATTTTCTATCGAGCTCCTGTCACTGTCTGATTCAGATGTCTCTCTTGTGGGATTCATACCAGTCGCCCAAGTGAGCGGACCAAACCGGGACACGAGACTGCTCCTCAATTGGGAACGGGACACATCTTCCCAGTGTCCAAGGCCAGCCACTCCCCCCAGCGATGAAAGAATATCCCGGACAGCCCCCAATTGTGAGAAACAAAGCTCACACACTTCAATAATTGCAGTCCGAGACAAAATCTGAATCAGTAGTGTCCGTTATTTTACTCTTGCAAGAGGGTGTGATGTCCAGTGTCTATAAGGCAAGGGGACATACACACCCCAAATTCAATTAATACACAACATTTATATAATTTGGTTTCTTTTGTTTTACATTGCACCTCCCCTGTTTACATCGTCCACTTCCCTAAGACCGGCCCCCATTACCCCTGTTTATCTCTTGGGTTATCCAGCCTTGTCTGTGACAAAATGCTTATTTCTGGCCTCAGGCCATTTGACCTCACCCCACTATAGGTCATTGTTAGGCATATTCTTTCTTCACCATTATCTACGCCCTCCATCTGTACCTTCCCCTACCATACTGATCCCCATGACCCTTTTAATTGGGGTTTGTTCCTGTGTTTCTGTAAAAGTGGGAAACAGATGTTTATACCTACTGTTTGTACAGGCGTATCTAGCTTAACTCCCTCCCCTCACAGCAGCTTATCTATTCGCCTGTAATATCTACCATTGTTTTGTAGTCACATTTCATTCTGGCATACAATTTTAGCTAATACAAAAACAATTATGTCTTTCCTCCACATCGTTTCCATTCTTGTTGACTCAGCTCTTGGCTAAAACAATTACACACTGGTGTGAGTTCATTTACTTTGTATAAGTAAATGGAATTGCAGAAGTAACACTATTTTTCCCACATCCCACAATATTAAGCAGGCACAAAATTTAAAAAAAACTCAAAAATATAACACAGCAAAACCAGCAATGATTTAACTAATCTGATAAAATTCAAGAGGTAAGGAACTATTCTCAAAAATCACTGTTTAAATTAAAAGAAGTCTAACAGATAATAATTAATCAACATCTCTTTACAATTCCTTTCTCTAATCTATCTTTTACCTTCTCCTCAAGGCCGATAAAACCCCTGATTAAGACTTACCGAAAAATTCAAATTTCAAAACCAGCCAGCTGTCGAATCTTCCCTTTGTATCTTCCTCTGTAGACATGCTGTCCAGGTCGGTGTCAATGTTTCTCTCTGTCCAAACTCCTTCTCTAGACAGGTGCCTCTCCGAGAGTTCTCACTAGCAGCCTACATCTGTTGGTCTTTTTGCAGTTCTCTTCCCACTGTTCAAGCGTTTCTCGATTTTAAACCCCAAAGCATTGAATCATTGTATTGGTGTTAATATCGTCAAAATATGAAATTCAAACTTGATTGGAGCTTGGTATCGAGGAGCATAATTTAAACTGTTTGGCCAAATTTGATTTTTCTTTGGCTCATAGCAACCCAGGCACTTCTAGCTGCTGGACCAAAGGTTACATTGTGAATTATCCAATACCCTGTGTTCTTGCTCAGTTCTTCAACTCTCTGAAAGGTACAGTACCCCTTTCACCTTCATAACAAATATTAATCGTAAAGAAGAAATCAAACACTGAACAAACTGAAAAAGAACCTTCTGAAATAATCCAATATTCAGCTTTCAATCTCCAGGTTTAAAAAAAAAGAGGCCATGCTGCAGAATCATCCTAATGTCAACCTGTCCACAAACTACAAAAGTCAAAGTCACTCCTTTGCATATTTTTTAACTTAAATTTTACTTTTGTCAAAAAAAATCATTCAGCAGATCGAAACTCGACAACACAAACTCTGTTGAAAAAACTTCCTTCTTCGCAATTGTAAAAGAAACCTCTCCTTTGCATTTTTCTTGGTTTTTTTGGTATTTAAATGTTTTCAGGTGCTTATGTTTAGAAATGTAGAAGTTTTTAAAACAGAAAAGTTCACTCTGCAGATCGATACTTGACAAATGCATGGAGATCCCTTCCACACAAGATCTGTTCGAAAACCAAATCTCATTGCCTTTTGTTTTGTGATTATTTGGACTACAAGAGTTCCATAGTGGTTCAAAGTTTAAAAATAACCTTATGATTCGGGACTGTAAAAACTGTAAGAATTATACAAGAAAACCTGGACTCAGGAGGAGCTGCAATATCCACACCACTTTCTGAGCACTATTTTGTTTAAAGACACGGGAATCTGGAACTGTCTCTCTATAAGCGTGTTCGGGCAGAAACCTTTATAAAATTTAAGTATTTTGATGTGAAGGGGTAAGAGGTTGTGGGCTGAATGTCAGAAATGGGAGTGGAATAGTGTGGTGGTTGGTTTTGACCAGCACCAACAAGCTGGGCCAAAGGGCCTTTTTCTGTGCTCAAGATCTCACCCGCTCCGTCCCAGAGTCTTGCACAATGACTGGCATTTTTCACCGAGGGGAACCTGTGAACCCAGTTGGGTTTTGAATGACAATTCAGCCAGCTTCCATGGTTGCTTTTCCCCTGTGGCAGCCCCATGAATGACCAGAGCAAGTCAACACAGTTTCACAAACGACATGGTTTTGGGATTCTCTTCACTCATTTTGTTTTTCTTCTCTTTTCTAATTTAAATCAATTGGAAAGGGAGGAATAGCATGTGAGGATCTTAAACTGAGCGTCACCTCAAGATCTGACAGAGAGCTTTGTCTCCCGAAGATCCCTAAAGCATCATGGTCTCAACCTGGAGTGGACAAGGCACCATGCCCAGGAATGGACGTGTGTTCTGTGTCTGGGTGAGGTTTTTTCAGGTGATGATCTGGCCTGTTGAGAAACAAGTGCAGGCTCAAATCCGAGGAACAATGGGGGGTGTGTGAGGACCGTACAAAGGGATTCAGACCCCCATTTGAGGTGGAAACTTCTTCAGCGCATTCACAGGCCGTTCACCTGCTCCCCGTACAGGAAGGGCTCCACAGAGTTGTTCTCCCTGAGGGTACACCAACGTGTTCACACCAGAGAGAGCCATATTTGAGTGCTCGAAGCATATGAATTCAGACAATTAGACACCAGTGTGTGGGGGGGGGGGGGGGTGGGAGGCGGGTGGAGGCCATTCACCTGCTGTGTGTGCGGGAAGGTATTCAGTCAGTCATCTCGTCTGTTGGTGCACCAGCACATTCACACTGGGGCGGGTTTGCTCACCCCCCGAGTGGGGAAAGAAATTGACCTTGTTCAAGAGCCCTGCTGAGACTCGAGCAAGTCCGTCCATAACTACACTGGTGGGATTATATTGTGAATCACAGCCAGGACTGAGCGGTTCACATTGGGAGCTGTTTCTGTCAGAATTTTACCCACAAGGGCAGGACTTATACACTTAATGGTAAGATCTTGGGGAGTTTTACTAAACAAAGAGACCTTGGAGTGCAGGTTCATAGCTCCTTGAAAGTGGAGTCACAGGTACATAGGACAGTGAAGGTGGCGTTTGGTATGCTTTCCTTTATTGGTCAGTGCATTGAGTATAGGAATTAGGAGAGCACAGCAGTTCAGGCAGCATCCAAGTAGCTTCGAAATCGACGTTTCGGGCAAAAGCCCTTCTTCAGGAATAAAGGCAGTGAGCTTCAGGCTCACTGCAATAATTTTTTAAAATTTTAAAAAATTAATCTCTGAAAACTGAAGTCTCAAAGACACGCATCTTGCATATTATAATTCTGTGGTTTGTGTTTCTGTTGGTTGTGACAGAGTGGCAAGGAGAGAAGGTGGAGTGAAGCGAGGGCTGCCGGGAAGGTAAGGGCTAAATTTATATTTGGGCAGTGGCTAAACCCGAGATACTACACGTGTAAGAAATAAGGAGGGTGCAGTTACATTGTTGGGGCTGTATTATAGACCTCCCAACAGTGAGCATGAGGTAAAAGAACAAATAGGTAAACAGATTATGGAAAGATGTAGAGGCAGTAGGGTAGTAGTGATGGGAGATTTAATTTTCCCAACATTGACTGGGATACACTTAGCAGCAGAGGTCTGGATGGGGTAGAATTTGTACAAAGTGTCCAGGAGAGTTTTCTACAGCAATATGTCAATAGTCCGACGAGGGAAGGGGCCATATTGGACCTGGTACTGGGGAATGAGCCAGGACAAGTTGTGGTGGAGATTTCTTTGGGAACAGTGACCACAATTCTGTAAGTTTTAGAATACTCGTAAGTAAAGAAGAGAGTGGTCCTAAGGGAAGAGTACTAAACTGGGCCAAGGCCAATGATATCAAAATTAGGCAGGAGCTGGGAAATGTGGATTGGACACAGCTATTTGAAGGGAAGTCGACACTTGAGATGTGGGAGGCTTTCAAAGATAGGTTAAAGATAGTGCAGGATAGGCATGTCCCATTGAAGGCAAGGGATTGGAAGGGCAAGATTCGTGAACAGTGGATGACAGGAGAAATTGTACGATTAGCCAAGAGGAAAAGGGAAGCGTATATAAGGTCCAGGCAGCTAAGAACAGAATAGGCCCTGGAGGAATATCAGAAGAGTAGGACAAGTCTTAAACCAGGAATCAAGTGGGCTAAAAGGGGTCATGAAATAGCTTTAGTGAGCAGAATTAAGGAAAATCCCAAAGCATTTTATTCTTATATAAGAAGCAAGCGGGTAACTAGAGAAAGGATTGGTCCACTAAAGGATAATGAAGGAAGGCTGTGTGCCGAACCTGAGAGAATGGGTGAGGTTCTGAGTGATTACTCATCAGTTTTCACTGAGGAGAGGAACATGATGAATGTTGAGATTAGAGACAGAAGTTTGATTAGTCTGGATCATGTTGGCATAAGTAGGGAAGATGTGTTGGGTAGGCAAGAGGTTATTAAGGTGGACAAATCCCCCGGACCAGATGGGATCTATCCCAGGTTGCTGAGGGAGGTGAGAGAGGAAATAGCTGGGGCCCTGACAGATACCTTTGTGGCATCCTTAAATACAGGTGAGGTGCCAGAGGACTGGAAGGTTGCTCATGTTGTCCCCCTGTACAAGAAGGGTAGCAGGGATATTCCGGTTAACTACAGACCAGTGAGCCTGATGTCAGTGGTGGGAAAGTTGCTGGAGAGGGTACTGAGGGATAAAATCTATTTATATTTAGAAAAGAATGGGCTTATCAGTGATAGGCAACATGGTTTTGTGCGGGGGAGATCGTGCCTTACCAACTTAATAGAGTTCTTTGAGGAAGTGACCATGTTGATAGATGAAGGAAGGGCTGTTGATGTCACATACATGGACTTTAGTAAGGCGTTTGATAAGGTTCCCCATGGTAAACTAATGGAGAAAGTGAGGTCTCATGGTGTGCAGGGTGTTCTAGCTAGGTGGATAAAGAACTGGTTGAGCAACAGGAGACAGAGAGTAGTTGTTGAAGGGAGTTTCTCGAAATGGAGAAAGGTGCCCAGTGGTGTTCCACAGGGATCAGTGCTGGGGCCACTGATGTTTGTAATATACATAAATGATCTGGAAGAGGGCACTGTTGGTCTGATCAGCAAGTTTGCAGATGACACGAAGATTGGTGGAGTAGCAGAAAGCATAAGGAACTCTCAGAGAATACAGGAGGATATAAATAGACTGTAGAGTTGGGCGGAAAAGTGGCAGATGGCTTTCAATCCCGACAAATGTGAGGTGATGCATTTAGGCAAGTCTAATTCTAGAGCGAATTATACAATGAATGGAAGAGCCTTGGGAAAAGTTGATGGGCAGAAAGATCTGGGAGTGTACGACCATTGTACCCTGAAGGTTGCTGCACAGGTGGATAGAGTGGTCAAGAAGGCATATGGTATGCTTGCCTTCATTGGACGAGGTATTGAGTATAAGAGCTGGCAAGTCATGTTAAAATCGTACAAGACATTGGTTCGGCCACATTTGGAATACTGTGTACAGTTCTGGTTGCCACATTACCAAAAGGATGTGGACGCTTTGGAGAGGGTGCAGAGAAGGTTTTACAGGGAGGTTGCCTGGTAAGGAAGGTGCTGGCTATGAAGAGAGATTGAGTAGGTTAGGACTGTTTTCATTAGAAAAAAGGAGATTGAGGGGGGACCTGATTGAGGTTTACAAAATCATGAAGGGTAGAGACAGGGTGGAAAGAGACAAGCTTTTTCCCCCAGGGTGAAGGATTCAATAACGAGAGGTCATGCTTTCAAGGTGGAAAGTTTAAGGGGGATGCACGCGACAAGTACTTCCCACAGAGGGTGGTGGGTGTCCGGAACGCGTTGCCAACAGAGGTGGTAGAGGTAGGCACGGTAGGTTCATTTAAGATGCATCTAGACTGATGCGTGAGTAGGTGGGGAGCAGAGGGATACAGACGCTTAGGAATTGGGCGACCGGTTTAGACAGTACATTTGGATCGGTTCAGGCTTGGAGGGCCGAAGGGGCCTGTTCCTGGGCTGTACATTTTCTTTGTTCTTTGTAAACAGTTCATATTGTTGAGTGTAGGGGTCATAGCAATGAAGGAACAGGAGTGAGCCATTTCTCCGCGTGAGCCTGACATACCATTCAATGAGATGATGGCTGGTCTGTGACCGAGCTCCATCTGCCTGCCTTTGACCCCCATCCCTCAAACGTCTTTGCTTAACAGAAGATTATCTACATCAGATTTAGATGTAATCACAGATTTCGCGTCCACTACGGTCGGTGACAGAGAGGTTCCAACCACCCGGCACCATTTGCTTTGTGGAAATGTTTGTTACTATCTCTCCTGAATGGTCTGGCCAAAGTTATCAGACTGTGAGCTCACGTAAGACAATGGCTTCTGGTTGGGGATTCAGTCATAGCAGTCCTTAACTTTGCAACGTTTTACCGTGTGAAAACAAGGGGGGAAAATTATGAAGAACAATGCGATCGTGATGTCCGTTGAGCTAAGCCTCAACTACTTATCTGGTGCTCAACACACCATGTGTTGTTTTCAGGAACAAACATTGGTTCTCAGAAAGAATGATGAATTAATCTTCCAGTAAGGGCTGGCATGAACACAGCAGCCATTCAATGCCCTGAGTGACTGTCCCAAGACTACTGGTGGAAAGGATTCAGAAGTTAACAGACCTTAGACATATCGTGTTAAAAATCACACAACACCAGGTTATAGTCCAACAGGTTTATTTGGAAGCACTAGCTTTCAGAGCGCTGTTCCTTCGGCAGATGACCATGCAAATGAGCAGCGCTCCGAAAGCTAGTGCTTCCAGACAAACCTGTTGGACTATAACCTGGTGTGGGGTGACTTTTAACTTTGGAAAATGTGAAGACTGCAGATGCTGGAGATCAGAGTGGAGAGCGGGGTGCTGGAAAAGCGCGGCAGGTCAGGCAGCATCCGAGGAGCAGGAGAATCTGGGCTCTTGCCCCAAACGTTGATTCTCCTGCTCCTCGGATGCCGCCTGACCTGCTGCGCTTTTCCAGCACCCCGCTCTCCACTCTGATTTTTTAACATTGCCCACCCCAGTCCAACACCAGCACCTCCATGTCATAGCTATATAATGTAACATATTAAGTGTTCAAGGTGGGAGAGGGTCTTATTGGGAAGTTCTCATCAGACTTGGTAGGCAGTGGTACTAATCGGGTGGTCCCCAGTCTTCAAGCAGGTGGAGGATGGACCTAGAGGAGAGGAGGCAGACTGAGGGGAGAGCTCCCGTCCACCTCCGAGAACAGGATGTGGCCACCACCACTTGAGTGAGACAGTCTGTTTGTCATCTGGTATCAGTGAGCCAACCCCAACTGATTGACATGTTGTTGTCACATGTGCTGGGGTGCAGCCGAACAGTGCTGGTTTACATGCTGAAAAGACCCGACAAAGTGTCCCAGGATAGCAGACCAGAGCACACAACACAGTATTATAGCCGCAGAGAAGATACAGAGGGAGAAAGAGAGAGAGAGATCAGAATTTGAGGTCTGTACATAACCCTCATAACAGCAGGGAAGAAGCTGTTCTTCATTGAATCATAGAATCCCTACAGTGTGGAAACAGGCCCTTCGGCCCAACAAGTCCGCACCGACCCTCTGAAGAGTAACCCACCCAGACCCATTATCCTGTATTTGCCCGCTGTGTTCAGGGAGGTATAGGTTAGGTACAGTAGTCTGGGGTTAATGTAGAATCCTCAGGGGAATGGGTCTGGGTGGGTTACTCTTCAGAGGGTCGGTGTGGACTTGTTGGGCCGAAGGGCCTGTTTCCACACTGTAGGGATTCTATTCTATTCTATTGAACCCTGGATGCTGTAAATCGGAAACAAAAACAGAAGTTGCTGGAAAAGCTTCTGGCAACGTTTGTGAACAGAGATTGGAGTTAATGTTTCAGGTCCAGTGACCCTTCCTCAGAACTGACGGTAGCTTGGAAAATATTGGTTTATATGCAAAAGGTAGGGTGGGGAGGGGTTAAGGACTAAATAATAGGTGGGGACAGAGCCCAGGGAGAGGGAAGAATGGTTGGACAGACACTGGAGCGGATAATGATCTGGCTGGGAGGGTGAATAGCTGTTAATGGAGAGGGTGAACAATAGGTACTGTGTAAAGGCAGACTATTTGATAACAAGGCCTAGTGTGAGGGATACCGGAGTCAAACATGGGAGAATTCAGACCCCAAAATGATTGACCCCAGAGGGCTGTGGGGTCCCCAAACGGAAAACGACGCTTGCGCTGACTTTCACTGGAATTCTGCAGCAAGCCGGAGACTGAGATGTTGGCCAGGAAACAGGGTGGGGTGTAAAGGTGGCGTGTAACTGGAAGCGCAGGGTGTTTTCTGTGGGCAGAATGTCAATGCTCTGCGAACCGCTCGCCCAGTCTATGGTTCATTTCCCCAATGTCGGGGAAGACCACGTTGTGAGCGGCGAGTGCAGCGGACGAGATTGAATGAAGTGCAGGTAAAGTGTTGCTTCACCTGGAAAGGGGTGTTTGGGCTTTTGGATACGGGGGACAGGGGACGCAAATGGGCAGGTGATACATCTTCGATGGTCGCAGGGGAAGGGGCTGTGGTGGGGGGGGGGGGGGGTTGTTGGGATTGAGGGAGGAGACCGGGACGTTCCAGAGGGAAAGCACTCCACAATACATGGACAAGGGAGGGGAGGGAAATGGGTTTCAGGTGGTGGAGAGGATGGAAATGGGAATGGATGTGGAGGCTGGAGAGAAGGTTGGAAAGGACAAGGGGAATCCTGTGGCTGTTGCGGGAGGGAAGAGAGGTGCTGATGGGTCAGACCCAGGTGAGAGGTCTCATAAGCAGGCCTTGCAATCACATAGTCTGCCTTCACACACTATCTATTGTTAGCCACTAACGGTCTCCATTAACAGCTATTCACTCAGCTAGCCAGATATCTGTCTGTCCAACTGTTCTTCTTCATCCCCACCTTTCATTTACTCTTTACCCTCTCCCCCTAATGCTACCTTCTGCATATAAACCAACATTTCCCTAACTACCATCAGTTCTGAGGAAGGGTCACCTGACCCGAAATATTAACTCCGATTTCTCTTCACAGATGCTGTCAGAGTGGCTGAGCTTTTCCAGCAGCATCTGTCTTCATCACTGTTCATTTCCCGAAGTTTCCTAGCTTCCATGATCTTCTCCAGAGTAAATACTGGTGCAACATTTTCATTCAGTAACTTCCCCCCTCTCCTGTGGTTCCAAACATGGTTGATCTTTAAGGGATTCTATTTTCCCGCGAGTGACTTTTTTGCTCTTACTGTATTTGGATAATCTCTTTGGATTCACCGTAACTCTATTTGCCAAATCGAATTAATGTCCCCTTTTCGAATTCTGTACTGCTCCTAACCTTATACTAGGAGATGCCAAGAGGCAGTACCAGACTAAGTTCGAGGCCAAAACCAGCCGTACAGAAGCCAGCCACCTGTGGCAAAACCTAAACAACACAACAGGATACAAAATGAAAGCAGAGGCACACAGTGGGAAAAGGCGCATCCCTCTCTGATGCACGGAATGCTTGCTATGCTGGGCTTGAGCGGAATGCTAATGGTGCACTGTCACTTGCCACTACACCTGTTCCCTCTGTCATCACTGCGGACAGATTGGTCTACCCAGGAAGGCTACCCAAGGGCCTGGACCGAATCCCCCCCGGCTGGGCACTGAGATCTTGTGTGGGCCAGTTGCGGGAGGTATTCACTGACATCTTCGACCCCCTCTCTCCTACAAGCTGAACTCCCCGCCTGCTTCAAAAAGGCCACCATCATCCCTGTACCTAAGTAAGCACGCAAAATCTCAGTGGTTGTTCTTGTCTGGGAGTCATGATTTGGAGATGCCGGTGTTGGACTGTGGGGTACAAAGTTAAAAATCACACAACGCCAGGTTATAGTCCATCAGGTTTATTTGGAAGCACTAGTTTTCGGAGCGCTGCTCCTTCATCAGGTAGCTAGTGCTTCCAATTATACCTTTTTGATTGGTGCAGACACGATGGCCTGGGGGCCCTTTGTGCTGTCGATCGCTATGTATGGGCTGTTATGGCAACATCGGTGTTGATCTTGCCTTGTCCCTTTTAATGCATTCGCCCTGAATAGAATTTTATCAACTGCATTGCTCCTGTGTGTACAGAATGTAAGCGCCTTGTGAAGGACTTGTCGGAATTCTATGCAACTGATGAACTGAACCCAATGGACACTGAATGGAATTGTGTTCAACCACACTTCGCTTGTCAAATCTGAACGTAAATTTACAGAATTGTTTCTGTCCACCATAGGAGTTACTGTGAGGATTTAGAATATAGAGCATAGAAAAGGTACAGCACAGAACAGGCCCTTTGGCCCACGGTGTTGTGTATGAGGATTAATCCGAATGCAAGCTAAAGTAACAACCCACGCACCCCTCAATTCACTGCTATCCATGTGCATTATTTCTCAAAGTCCACACAGTACTTAAGGTTTTTAAGCTAGATTCGTCCACACTAAATTTGACCATGATGAACTCGATCTTATGGCACTGAATATACCTTAAATTCCATCAGTATCCTGCTCTTCTGAATGAAATCCCAACATAATGTATCAGCCTGCCCTGAATTTAGTCATGTCGGTGGTCTGGAGGAACAGATGTTTTTCTTTTCTTTTTTTCTCCTTTTTTTTTAAACCCCATACAACCGTCTAACTGCGGTAGTGCTTATTCTTTCCCCAGCACCCATGGTGTGTGTGTGTAGGTGTGAGACACAGTGAGAGACACAAGGTGCACGAATCTTTATTCAATTTCCACCACCAGGAAGATAGGAAAAACACCCGAGTGGCCAGTGACAGGCACTGCCCTTCAAACCACAGGGCAATGCTGTGTGAACAAAACAGTGGAGGGGAGGGTAGGGACTAAATCAAAATAGAGTTGGAGGGGGAAATAATACACTCCACTCCCTGCGGCGCCCACCTCTCCCTGAACAACTCCAGGGTGTTGGTGGACACCACGTGCTCCTTCTCCAAAGACACCCGGGCCCTAACGTAACCGCGGAAGAGGGGCAGGCAGTCGGCCCTAACGACCCCCTCCACGGCCCGCTGCCTGGACCTGTTGATGGCCAGTTTGGCCAGGCCCAGGGGCAGAGGGACAGATGCTTCAGTGTATCTCATCAATATTGAAGGGAACTTGTTTCAGCTGTTCAGCGCTCAGAGTGACAAAACGCTCCTGAACAACAAAGGGAGGAAATGTATGTTTTTCTTTGCGACCTGAAACAGCATTGATTTGGAATGATCCCAATATTCGGATAGGGATGGATTTTGCAAAGAACTATAATTTGTGTAATTCAGGAGTCTCCATTTTTTTTTCACTTTGGGGTTGTGCCAGACATAGGGGGAAAAAAAACCAAATCAACTCCATTTTTAAAAAAAACACCCTAGGCGCTGCTGCTGTGCCCTGCTAATAACAACGTGTAAATAAATGTAAAATCTCAAATTAACTAATTAGGTCCCTGAAGATGGAATTCATGTATAAATGGAGTCCTTTTCTCAAGAAATCCCAGAAGGTGCTCCTTTTATTGGACTGAAATGCATGGAGTAACGAGAGGCCTGGTGTTTGCCATTTGCTATCCTGTCATAGCAGTTATTGGGGTGCCAGGTAAACTATTGTGGTTGATTACTAGCTAAGAGAATCATTTTTGGGGGGAGAATCACTTTCTCCAGGTGACCACGAGATCATCTCCACCTTACATATAGTATTTCACCTGAGAGAAAGGCACCAGCTCAGGCAGCACCGGTGGAGAGAAAACTGAGTTAATGTTTCGAGTCCAATGACCTTTCTTCACTGGGTTGGAAATGTCAACTCTGCTTTTCTCTCTCCAGATGCTGCCAGGTCTGCTGAGTTTCTCCAGCCATGCTTGCTTGTTCTTCTTCAGATTTCCAAGCATCCCAGTTCTTTGTTTTGTATTGTTTTTCTCTGACACTGGTATAATGTGCATTGCTGAACTGTTGTAATTCATTCTCAGTTAAAGTTTAATTTCCTAACCTTATGGTATTGGTTTATCTTAACATTATGATCATTTTCATTTACTGACAATATTCTTTTGTGCAAGTGTTGTCAGCTCTTCAGGTCGACATCATATTACTTCCTTTTTGCCTACGTAGTTTAATGAAATTGCCGGAAAATGGGATGAGAAAGAACAATAAAAATAACAAAAAAAATGTTGGAGAAACTGAGCAGGTGCGGCACCATGCATATAGAGAATATAGAGATAATTTTTCAATTCTGGTCACACTTCTCCAGAACTGAATAGTTGGTTTTGATCGCTCAGATGTAGTGCACTGGAGGGCCTTTTTCCATTCTGCAGGGTCTCTGTGACTATAAATTGCTGCCTTTAATGTTGTATTGTCTCTGTGCTAGGTGACTTATTTGCTGAAATTTAATAATTTCTCACACTCACCACTGACATCTAACAGTCTAAGTGTAAGTATTATATCAATGTCAGTAATGGTGGATAAATCAAAATACACATGGTTGGGCACATACAATTCCACTATGTTGTTGAGTATCAATTGTCTATAAATTGTCGAAGCTAATTGTGATGTAAAACTGATTCTGTTGATGAATGTTATGGTGCGTCTGAAGTTCTACTGTTTTATTTCCATTATTGCTGTGGTTCATCATTACAGTCTCACCGTAAATTTGTGCTGACGTTGAACTTGAAAATGTGCGTATAATTTCCACAACAGAATCATTGTTTGAGAGGACAGTACTGTTTAATCATTCCATGTGCAATTATAGTGACTGAACTTACAGAAGGGGTGTGAATCGGCAACTAGATGCTGTCAGATATATTGGCATTGCTCTGATTATGCGACAGTGGATGAATGATGTTCACCCCAAGAGCACAGTGTTTCAGTTCCTCACTTTCAGCGTTCTGAATAGCTCTCCTATTCAACTCCCACCACTGCTGAGTGCTCTAAGTTGATGACTGCTATAGGCAGAATTTTCCCTGGCTCCTGGGAGTGACTGGAACTTATTCCCATATTCACTATATTCCCATATTGAGTGTAGCTGTAGTCGGTCTGAGATCTGTTGCAACAAATTTACAAGGTCCTTACTTCAATAGTATAATAAAGGACAAAGTTCATTTTATTTTTGGCAGTGCTGTATAACATGGAGATTATGCCGCATTTTAGGGCTGCCTTCCCATGAACGAGAACAGGTATGTGCTATTTTGAATGGTTCAGATCAACACATAAAATTGAACTTGAATATTATCTGAAGAGCTGGCTTTGTGATGCCCACAAGCCATTGTTTCTTTTCCCTGTTGAAGAATGTGATTTCGGTATTTTCCAATAGTGAAAGATTTTACAATCGTTCACTGGCAATGTGCCCATTTTCATGCTGTTGGAAATATAATATAAAATGTCGCTTATTGCAGCAAATATGTTGATTGTTTTGTAATTTCCTTACAATAGACAATAGGTGCAGGAGTAGGCCATTTTGCCCTTCGAGCCTGCACCACCATTCAATATGATCATGGCTGATCATCCTCAATCAGTATCCTGTTCCTGCCTTACCTCCATAACCCTTGATTCCACTATCCTTGAGAGCTCTATCCAACTCTTTCTTAAACGAATCCAGAGACTAGGCCTCCACTGCCCTCTGGGGCAGAGCATTCCACACACCCACCACTCTCTGGGTGAAGTTGTTTCTCCTCATCTCTGTCCTAAATGGCCTACCCCTTATTTTTAAGCTGTATCCTCTGGTTCATTAATTTTTTTTATACTTCCTTGCTTTTTATGTACATTAGACGAATCCACGTAGCTTTCGATGTGTCTATGCTAGCCTGTCTTCTCACTGGCTTCATTATATTGTTATTTTAATATGGTGTCTATTAATGAGATGATAATTTTAAGCCCCAGAATCAACTCTCTCTAACATAATGGATAATTTTTCAATTGTGTTCATTGCAATAAGTTTTAAATTTTGCACGTATTTCTGGAAAATGTATAATTTTGCTTGGAATCAAATTGGCAACATTACTATTATTCCACTGATCTCACTCTCTCTCTTTCCCCTCCCCCACCATCCCCCACCCCACCTCAACATTGCAGCCAACTTGACTGTGATTGTGATCCTGTCTCAAACAAGTTGTGGTCTTTCTGGATGCATCACTTATTACCTGGTGTCTATGGCAGCGACTGATCTCCTGGTCATTGTCACAATTGTAATATTAAATCGAATTACTGGCATCTACTTCCCCTCCAGCTTCCTGTCAATCACTCCTGTATGCAGTGTTCGTTCTGTCTTAAACTTTGCAGCCATTGACAGTTCTGCCTGGCTGACCGTCGCTTTCACCTTTGATCGATTTTTAGCCATTTCTTGCCAGAAGTTGAAAATAAAATATTGCACCAAGAAGGTAGCTGCACGAGTAATAGGAATCTTGTCTGTGCTAGCTTTCATGAAAAATGTCTTTGTATATTTTCAATTGGAGCCCAAGTACATTGTTGACAATGTACCCTGGTTGTGCAGCTTAAAAACAGAAATTTACATGATACCAGGATGGATTGCATATGACTTTATTACTTCCAGTTTAACAACTTTTCTCCCATCCATGCTTATTTTACTGCTCAATGCTCTGACTGTCAGGTACATACTCATGACCAATAAAGCCCGCAACAGACTCCGTGCCCAAAGGAACATGGAGAACCAAAGTGATCCTGAGATGGAGAAGCGGAGACACTCCATTATTTTGCTCTTTACAATCTCGGGCAGTTTCATCTTGTTATCCCTACCATCATTGATAACGAGCATCTATGTCCGAATTGTGAAAGTCACCTACTCCCTTAGTTCTATTTACATCCTACGCCAAACTGGATACATGCTTCAGTTGTTGAGCTCTTGTGTCAACCCATTTATTTATGCTGGGACTCAGAGTAAATTCCGAGCCAGGTTGGCTGATCTGTTCATTCGGCCCCTTAAAATATTTACGTTTTGGAAATAAAATAGTCTAATGTGAACTTCAAGCTATATTGTATCCTGTGATTTTCTTGCCTGTGTCTCATATAGCTAACATCCAGCGTGCTTTTAAATGTTCATGTGAATGGAATAACATGGGGGAAGGCCATTCTGTGCATTAAAGGTGGCTCAATGTTGAGTTAAGTTTTGGTTGACCATCTAATCCAACACTGATGACCACACTCACCCAATTTCTTCTGATTTAATTTACACCTAAAAGAAAAACGTTGATCTCTGTCTTGAAGGTACTGAATAATGCTACTTAGTCTGGGATAGTGGTGTCTGGAGATTCACCATCCTCCTTCACTGCCTGTATCTGTTATGTTATGTATATGAATATGTTCATGCTGTCTTTGCTGGGTTGTAAGCTCTAACTACGGGTGGCACAGTGGCTTGGTGGTTAGCACTGCCAGGTTCCATTCCAGCCTCGGGCTGAGTGGGATTCCTCCCACAGTCCAAAGGTGTGCAGACGAGGTGAATTGGCTATGCTAAGTTGTCCCGTTGTGTTAGGTACATTAGTTAGGGGAATGGGTCTGTGTGGGTTACTTCTTGGAGGGTTACTTGTTGGGCCGAAGAGCCTGTTTTCATACTGTGAGTAATCTAATCTACTAGCATGATACCAGCCAGTATAGTAATTGGATCTGTCCACATGGATGACATGGGGAAATTGTTCCACATGCATTTTTAGCAATTTTCTTTCCTCCTGAGAATTGATGTGCTTGTGTGGATTCCCTTGCTGCAGTCCTGTAAGGGAGAGAGGAGATGAAAATATATCGATCTGATGATTCATCATTTGGGGCTCGATTTCTTGGCTTGAGTAAACATTAATGGGATAAATTTTTATTCAGGGGACACCTTCGCCCAGTTCCTCTGCTTACCTACTTTCCCAGTCCACATCATGTATCAACGGCGTCTCGGCATTTTGCCACTGGTTTTCATTTCCCTGACGTACAACATAAATTTCCACCACTGCATGCAATAAAAAGACACACATTGCAAACTAATTGATCAAATTGCCCATCATGATGACACGGCCAAATCAGCTGAATGCGACCATTTAGAACAAACTGTGTCGGAGTTCCAGGCACCCCAGCAGTGGCTTGGGAAGACGTTACAACGCATCAGTAAGTACTAATCCCAAGAAACTCAGCATTATGCAGGCCTTCATAATTCGTCTCAATTAAAGATTTTATGTAGTGGTAGCAAAATTCGCTATATCTGAGTGAATCATTACATACACTAGTTATAGGCATCCACTCAGGGCTTGACAGCTGGGAAAAAAAAAGTGTAGCTTTATACCTAATACATAAGATAATCTTTTGATATTTGCTGCAGAATTTGTAACTTTCTATCTCGAGTTTAATCATTCCATCACAGCAGTGAGAAAAATCAGTATGCGTGTAATAGACTGTTCAGTAACTCAGTGTCCAGAGTGTGGTGCTGGAAAAGCACAGCGGCCAGGCAGCACCCGAGGAGCAGGAGAATTGACGTTTCGGGCATAAACCCTTGATCAGGAATTCCGAAATGTGAGACCGAATGAGGTTTTTAAACCAGTCCTATCATGAAAGGACAACTCAATTGCACCTGTAACAAGCATTTTATCCAGTTCCAGCATAACACTCTGTGCTGCAGTTCATCTTATCAAATATTCCCAAAGCAACTTTCAGCCACCTGCAGTGTGTGAATCCAAAAATGATATCTCCAAGCCATATTATTAAGGGTTAGGTGGAGATGGCAATAAAGGAATTGATGGAGACTGGAAAGTAACGAGAGTGGAGGATAATATGCAAGAAGATCGACCTTTTTAGCCCGAACCGTTGATTTTCCTGCTCCTCGGATGCTGCCTGACCTTGCTGTGCTTTTTCAGCACCACTCTGATCTAAACACTGATCTCCAGCATCTGCCGTCCTCACTTTTTTCCTATATTGCGCAAGGCGGCGGTCTTGGTGTGGGAGTAGGCTGTTTTGCAGCGGGACCTGGACTTGCTTATGATCACCAAGCACAGAGAAATGTTTGAGAATAATACTCAGAAGAGGCAATCCAGCACATAACATCAAATTTAAGGCACTATAAATATTGGCAACTTTTCACAGTTCCATGGACTTCACCATCAGACTGAGTTCACAAATGTTGCGAAATTGAGATTGAGCTCATGAATGCGAGCTGTCACTGAAGGACCCTCAATAAAGGGAAAGAATGTAAGACTCTCTTGAATATGTCTCAAGTGGTTTAAGCTAATAAATTCACTTTCAGTTTGCATATATCTAAAGTATATAAGGCTAACAAAATTGTTTCATATCAAAGTGCTTGTGTTTTCTTGCATTCATTTTGGATCAAACCTTAAAGATACGGTAAAGATATTGTAGACTAATATTACACGACCTTATCTACTGCCTGAATGTCTTCTGGGGTCTCTGGATACGCACACAAAACTCCCACTGAGCTTCAATACTTTCCAGGGTACCTAACGTTCAGTCTTCTGGCATTGATAATCTGCAAGTTATTTCCAGAGACTCTAATATCTCTTCCCTTACCTCCCAAAAGATATATCACATCCAGGCCTGGAGATTCATGTACTTTCCAGATTGCTAAACCCACGATAGCAATCCTCTTTCTGGAGGTTAACTTCTAATATTTCACATCGTTTTCAATTCACTCAATGGCCATGAGGGTCGCTGGATGGACTGGCATTTATAGTCGGTGCCCAGAGGCACTTGCGAAGGTGGTGGTGGTGAGCTGCTTTTACCAACCATTGCATGTAAACCCACAATGGGGGATGGGGGGTGGGGAGGATCCCAAAATAATTGACCCAAAACCACAAAAGGAACAGTCACATATTTCCAAGTCGAGATGGCAAGTGACTTGGTGGAGGATTTGCAGTTTGTGGTATTCCTATGTATCTGCTGCCTTTGTCGTTCTAGTGGTCATGGATATGAAATGTGCCTCTGCGGAAGGTGGGTGGTGCACCTTGTAGAGAGTACGCACTGCTGCTTCTCAGCATCAGTGTACTAATATAAAGTATCCATGGAGACCATGCTCACGTCTTCTGGTTCCACGCAAAGTTACCTTTCTGATTTCCAACAGGTCATAGTTCTTTCATTTTTATCGCCTGTAACTATACATTTATTTTAACAAAAATATGCCGAGTTTTCCTTTTTTATATCGACCAATACTTTCTCGTGCATTCGCTTTGCTTTTAAGCTTATCCCAGCTCTTCATATAGCTCTCTGTGCATTATACTGTATTAAGCCCTCAGTATCCACCATAAGCTTCTCTTTCACTCCCATCCCCAAACCTATTTATCTTGCTGTCCAGTGTTCTTCATGTTTCTCTATGCTTAGACCCATCCTTGGTCTTGACATCACCTTGTCATCACCCCTGATTGCACAAAAGTCTGCTACCAGTTGAATGCTTCTGATATCTTCACACTACTATTGATCTTTTTATGTAAAGTACTACCACTCTTCGGAGCCGCACAGAATTTCAATTGCACAGCTTACATCTGATCTGTTGACAGTGGAATCGCTTGGTCCTATGACTTACAGCTTATTTTGTTTGGTACATAAGTAGTCCTCCATCTTAGCTTCACCCAGTTGATATTTGATTTTCATTTACGCTAAAAGCATAAAATCCTTTTCCACCTTCCTAAAAAAAGACATCATATTTTCAAATCCCCAGTTGCTCGGGACAAATTCTGTGTTCATAGAAGCCTGGAAATTTCTGTCAACAGCACCAGCAATGTTCTGCCTGAACTCTCTCAGCAATCTAGGAAGCAACCCACTAGGGCCCGGTGACTCCACTTTGTGGATTGCTAAGTTTTTTTAACATCTCTTCTTTATTTATCATTATACTGCTCAGTTAGCCAACACCCACGTTTTCACCTGGGCCACAGTCAAAATCTTCTAGTTTATAAATACAGGAATACAATATTCATTTAGTAGATCATAAAATCCCTACAGTGTGGAAACAGGCTCTGTGGCCCAACAAATCCACACCGACCCTCCGAAGAGTCACCCATCCAGACCCATTCCCTTCCATTTAAACCCTGACTAATGCACCCAATCTACACATCCCTGAATACTGTGGACAATTTAGCACGGCTAATTCACCCTAATCTGCACACCTTTAGAGTGTGGGAGGAAACCCATGCAAACTCCATACAGTCATCCGAGGCTGGAATCTAACTTGGGTCCCTGGTGCTGTTAGGCAGCAGTGCTAACTACTGAGCCACCGTGCTACCTCTCTGCCATATCCTTTGATTCACTGAGTGGTTTACCTTCCTTGATCCTTATGGACCCCGCTTTATGCTTCACTCACCTTTCACTAATGTGACAGACCAAGCCAGACCCCCTCAAAATATCTTCAGAAATAACTTTTGCTAGTTGTTTTATCCCAGAAGTGATGCAACTGGTCTGACCGCTTAGTTTTAAGAACATTACCAAATGAAACATGAATAAGAGAGAACTGAATATAGAAGAACTTAACCTATCCAAAGACCTAACAGATTACCCCAACTGAATGATGCTGTTGCAACTACTTGCAACAATCCCATAACACCCCATTAGCATAGAAGGTACAAGCAAACGCAGAGAGAGAGAGAGAGAGAGAGAGAGAGAGAGAGAGAGAGACAGCATGGAACACCTTCTTCTATGAGCTGTTTCTCGGACCAGCAGCCTCAAAACCAATTATAGAGTGATAGAGCTGTACAGCACGGAAACAGATCCTTCGGTCCAACCCGTCCATGCCGACCAGATATCCCAACACAATCTAGTCCCACCTGCCAGCACCCGGCCCATATCCCTCCAAACCCTTCCTATTCATATACCCATCCAAATAGCTCTTAAATGTTGCAATTGTACCAGCCTCCACCACTTCCTCTGGCAGCTCATTCCATACACATACCACCCTCTGTGTGAAAAAGTTGCCCCTTAGGTCCCTTTTATATCTTTCCCCTCTCACCCTAAACCTATGCCCTCTAGTTCTGGACTCCCTGACCCCAGGGAAAAGACCTTGTCTATTTATCCTATCCATGCCCCTCATGATTTTGTAAACCTCTATAAGGTCACCCCTCAGCCTCCTACACTCCAGGGAAAACATCCCCAGCCTGTTCAGCCTCTCCCTGTAGCTCACATCCTCCAACCCTGGCAACACCCTTGTAAATCTTTTCTGAACCCTTTCAAGTTTCACAACATCCTTCCGATTGACTGCTTTTTCTGAACAGGCAGACTACTCAACCCAAACCAAACCAGAGTGAAGCTGAGCTGGGAGAACTGGCCACTCCCCTTCAATTGGGCAAGTTATTTTTTAAATCTTAAAAGCTTCTTCAAGTAGATCAAGCCAGACAATTTGGAACTTGCGTCGTAAAATAAATTTTGGAAAAAAAACATAATTCTGTTAAAGGAGCAGTATGATCACACTAATAATATATTTGAATATTTGACTGTTTTAGCACAGCCTGCCAATCTCTCCTTAAGTTTCCTCTTAGCCTTTGTTTTTTTTCCAGCCTTCGTCTCTCCCCTGTATTCAAGATACTATTCCTTAATTCCGTTGCTATTATTATTCCAGTATGCATCATGTACCTTCTTTTTCTTCCTTGTTTTGTCATTAACATTCTTAGTCTTCTGATTTGGATGCCACTTATTTATTTCCCATTGGTAAAGACCCACTTTTCATCCTGTTCATCTCTATTTGAAAGTAGCCCATTTTCAATCGATTGTATTGTCCACCAAGATGTGTTTCCAATCAATCAATGTGCTCCAGTTCAATCTTAGACCCCTAAACCTCTGCCCTTTTCCAGTCTGGGAGCTTAATCCTTGAGTGACTGTGATCCTTTTCCAGTTGAATATTGAATCTTATTACATTGATTGGTATTTCTCAAAAGCTTCAGCATTCCAAGGTTCTGCACTTGTCCTGCCTCATTACTGAGAATCAGAGCAGGTATAGCTCTCTCTCCCTTGTAGGACTGTAAAAGCAGGGTTGCAGAATGACCTTCTGCATACTTTGCAGGTATTTCTCCACCTCCGTGCCCGATGTAATTAAAAGCAGCAACTTTCACAACCCTACCTGTTGAGCAGGCTTCCACAGTCTGCCCACGAATGTCTTCGGTCTTCTAATTCCTCCCTACTTTGTGGGAAGATCACATCGACCTTCCTAATTCTCAGCTCCAACCATACAGATTTTATTTCAGAAACTACATCACATTCATTCGTTGACCAAGACTGTCACCTTCCCTCCTTTTTTTTTTAAAACCTGCATGTTTCTACTAAAAGCCTTGTAACCTGAGATGTCAGGTATCCAGGACTGTTCTCCTTGAGCCACCCTCTGTGTCATATCCGCCTGGTCGAAAAGCGTGGGGCTGGAAAAGCACAGCAGGTCAGGCAGCACCCGAGGAGCAGGAGCATCGACATTTTTGGGCAAAAGCCATCCATTCATCAGGGGGTGAGGGAGAGAAGGGGGCTGAGAGATAAATAGGAGGGTGGGGAGTGGGGCTGGGGGCAAGGTAGCTGAGAAGGTGATTGGTAGATGCAAGGCAAGTCATACTTTGTTCACTGTCAACACTGAAGCAATTCGTCACTTCCTTTTCCCCGTTCCCATTTTCTGTGTTTTGCCCTCACTAGCACTTGAAAAATACTAGGCGCATTAATCACCCTGGGCTCCTGCTTTACAAATTTAAATCCATCACTACCACACTATTTCTCCTCTCAGCCCGGTGATTAGTTCCATTGCAAGCTCAGGTAAAGTACATTCCTTCTGAACAGCTTTCTTCTTTCACAAAAGGTGATCTTGCTGTCCAAAACACCCACACTTCTCCCCTCTGCGTCAATCTTCCAGCCATGTATTTGCCACCCTGATCTGCCTTTAACCACATGGTGAATTTTATGGTACAGGCAGTATATCTGACATGACTACGCCGGGGGTCCTGTGTTTCAACCTACTCCCTAACTCCTGAAGCTGATCCTGTCAGTCCTCCAAGCTGTCCATCCCAAAGTTGTTTCCCAATGAACCACAACCACCGGATGTCCACCGTCTCCTTCCTGTTGACTGCCAGGCTCTCCCCTTCTGAGCCATGTGAGTGACTGATCCTCCTCAGTCATGACGGCCCCCTGTTAAATACTCTTGCTCCTGTAGGCACAGTGACTTTGTGGTCCCATTCTGTGTTGCGTTGAGTGACTGACGTCTCCCAGAATCCGCTCCAGTCCTTTCCCATTCCCGCCATCTGTTTAACACAGCATCTCTGCGAGCCCCCCTCTCAGTTGTGGTGAGCGAGCTGAGTCTACCGCAATCCTCCTCAGTTACTTCTCACTACCGCCTGCTTTTGGATGCTCTTGCTTCTTTTGACCACCAAGTCCGATGCAATCCCCTTCTCAGTTATGGTGAGCATACCAACTTTTCCCAGAGTCACCCTCAGTCACTTCCACTACCACCCTCTGTACTCTGCCAGCACCAGAGAGCCTGTGGTTAGTATATTTTCACTGACCAGAGAAGCTCCAATGAATCATCAATTCTTTTGCGTGTGTTATGAGTACTACCAGTATTTATCTAGGTTTTTTTTGCTGTAATTAATGTAAACCTTTTCTCAAGATAAATAGATTACATTTTTTCACACCTTATTTATATCTTATTTTTTTTCTCCACTCATTACCAGCTACCAATTAGATTTGTTTAACTTAATACGGACAGGAGAAAATAAAACATTGTAACAAGAGCAAAATTAGACAGAACCAAAATATTTCTTCAAGTGGTAACATCATAGTGTAATTTCGCTGAATTGGTAACTTAATGTTCACTTGCTTCCTGAATTATGATTTCGACCCTTCCCTTAATTATTCCGATTAACCATAGAAAACAATGATCTTTTAAAATCTTTAAATTGCTTTGGCATCATTTAAATATTTGTCCAAATAAAAATAGAAAGGATGCTGTAAATCAAAGACAAAAGAAAACAGAAGTTGCTGGGAAAAAAAAATCTAACAAGTCTTGGCAGCACCTGTGAGGAGAAATTATTGCTAACGTTCTGGGTTGAGTGATCCTTTCTCAGAAGTCTCACTTGATCCAAAACGTGAACTCTGATTTCTCTTCACAGATGTTGCCAGACCTGCTGAGCTCTTCTAGCAATTTCTATTTCTGTCTCAAATTTTTGTCTTTCCTCTTTCATAAAATGTAAGCCTTGGTATTATTAAGAAACAATCGTACATCTATACCTATAGCCTGAATTACATTTTTTTAGCCTGTGATATTGCTAACAGACAGTCTCAAACCTGGACAGTGATGGTTCCAATAAAGCCCTGATCTCAAGTCAATGTTGAAGGCACTGATACTAACAGGGTGATACTCCTTCAATGATACGCGCAACTGTTTGGAAATTTCCGTGTGCAGCTGTTGCACATAGATTGACTTCAAACAAAGAAAATTTACAGCCCTTGGGCCCTCCAAGCCTGAGCCGATCCAAATCCATTGTCTAAACTTGTCACCCAATTCCTGAGCATCTGTATCCCTCTGCTCCCCACCGACTCATGCATCTGCCCAGACACACCTTAAATGAATCTACCATGCCTGCCTCTACTACCTCTGCTGGCAACGCGTTCTAGGCACCTACCACCTTCTGTGTGAAGTACTTGCTGCCTATATCACCTTAACTTTTTCACCTCTCACTTTGAACGCCAGACCTCTCATTATTGAATCCTTCACCCTGAGAAAAAAGCTTGTCTCTATCTACCCTTCATGAATTTGTAAACCTCAATCAGGTGCCCCTCAATCTCCTTTTTGTTCCTAAAATAAACCTAACCTACTCGACCTCTCTTCATAGCCAGCACCTTCCATCCCAGGCAACATCCTTGTAAACCTTCTCTGCACCCTCTCCAAAGCGTCCACATCCTTTTGGTAATGTGGCGACCAGAACTGTACACAGTATTCTAAATGCGGCTAAACCAATGTCTTGTACAATGTTCACATGACTTGCCAGCTCTTATACTCAATACTCCGTCCGATGAAGGCAAGCATACCATATGCCTTCTTGACCACTATCCACCTGTGCAGCAACCTTCAGGGAACAATAGGCCTGAACTCCCAGATCTCTCTGCCCATCAACTTTTCCCAAGGCTCTTCCATTTACAGTAGAGTTCAGTCATATCAGTTTATATAGTACAGACAGTATACAATACAGTCTTATGTTGCATTAAAGTTTTATATCTTGTGTGGGGCATTTGGCCTGCAGCATGCCTGCCTTGGAAGAGGCATTCCTGATGAAGGGCTTTTGCCCCAAATGTCGATTTTCCTGGTCCTGCCTGACTTGCTGTACTTTTCCAGCACCACTCTAATCTTGGCCATGCCTGCCTTGTATCCAAGTCATCAGAAACGTGAAAGACATACAGTGTTAGATGTTATCAGTTATCCCTTAGTTATATGATAGCTCAAAGTAGATGTTGAGAGTGCATTAAACCCCCCTCCACAATGCGTAGCTGGAGAGTTTCATACTATTCTTTTCTCGCTGTTGCTTTTGGCTGGCATGGATGCAATAGGCTGAGAGTCCTTTCCCAGTACTTCTTATTCTCCATGACTCCTCAGTTGGACAGCTCTTTACTATGTGAGTTTTTTTTTACACTCCTTTGTAATGTTACAGTATGTATCATACCAATCCATAGCTTTAATACCAGAGTTGCACAGGGGTAGCAAAAGCGGGGAAGTGGAGAAGAAGGAGTTGGAGATAAACAAGGAGAAGCAGAAGACGAAGGAAAAGGATCAGAAATAGAGAAATAGCAATTTAAAAGAAGCAATGAAAAACAAGAAGGAGAGTCCACTCTCCTACTCCCTCTCAATTGTGGTGAGTGAACCAACTTCTCCCAGAGGTGTTCTCACTTTGGATCTTTTCACTCAGAGTCAGCAAGTTCATATTAGCATATCACTTTACACTAGACAGAGAAGGTCTATTAAATCATGGATTCTTCTATGGATGCTACTTAGCCCTCCCAGTATTTATCTGTTGCAATTTTTCTTACATTTGTGTATGTGTATTTCTTTTGTCTAAGATTTTTTCTTGGTTTTATTTCTAATCCATTGTTCTAATAGCTCAATTGTGCATCAATTCATTTCCAGCCAACATTTAGATTTGTTAGACTTCATTATAAACAGGAGAAAAATAGAATGTTACAACACGGGTAAATATAAGTAGAACCAAAATAAATCTTCTGGTGGTGACAACAAAGTGCAATCTTCTTTCGGTGATGTGTGCTTGCTTCCTGAACTTTGATTTGATGCCTCATTTAAAAATTCTAAACAATGAAATAAAACTATAATTTGAAGCATTATTTATTGCTTTTGGACAGAATCTTATTGCTTTTTTAAAGTTTTTCACAAAATATAAATGTTGGTCTGACGAAGAAAGTGTACTAAATCTATACTAGATTAATGCATCAGTGTAACATGCATCCTTGTGGCGTTGCTAAATGGAAGTGACAGAACTAGATAACTAGTTAAGTCTTGATCTTAGCTTGACAATCAAGGCATTGGTCTTAACGAAATGATCTATCCCCTCAATGGGAACTGCAACTATTTGGAAATTTCAGTCTACTTTTAAATTATTTTTTGTTTCTGATCCATCTGCATTGTAATAAAGTGTGGCACCCGTTGGCTGGTGTTCCGCATGCAGCAAATATGGATTAAATCCAAGACATTATAACATATAAAGACACAAATAATTGGACGATAACATAATAGCAGACGTTGAAAATTCTATAAAAAGATAGGTAGCTGCAGAGTTCCATATCACTTTTTCCTCACTTTCTTTTTGACGAGATGGATGCAATTGACTTTTTGTGTGTGTGCTGTAGATCTGACTCTTCGATGCTCCAGTTAGACATTTTCTTTCCCGTTTGGTAGTGCTCGGTGCTGTGCCATATAAACCCAACAGTTTTGTGCTCGAATTGCACCGGAGTAGGGTGAGGGGGAAGTGGAAAAAAAGGAGAAGGAGGTGCAGATAAAAGGAAGAGGAGGGGAAGAAAGAGGAAGAAACAAATCAGAAATGGAAGAGGAATGTTAAAACAAAAACAAAAACAAAAACAACACAAGAAAGAACAACAGGAAGTGGGGAAAAATGATGAGCAAGGACAATTTTTCAGGGTTCTACCCTTAAGTAAAGGCAGTGAGATTCATTGACCTTCTGCAGGACTTTACTCTTAAGTTTAACGCGATGATAACATAAGACGAACCAAGAGATTAAAAAGTACAATCTTAAAAAAAACTTCTTGAAAAGACCATCTTGCTGCTCAAAGGACAAGCATATATTCAATGTCTAGATTATGCTGGGTAAGAAGTAGTTGGCCCATACAGGATGACAGTGCACATTCACCCCAAGTTGCTGGTTCCTGCCTAAAAGGTTTCAAACTCGTGATGACTCAGTCAGCAAACACAGTCTTTGACAGCCATTGTTTGCAATTCTGTACCACAGGCGGGCTGTATATTGTCAACTACTCAGTACCTTCAAAACCGAAATCGATGGTTCTCTCTAAGTAAAATGCAGAACTGCGGATACTGAAAATCTGAAACAAAAGTGGAACTAAAGCTGCCGGAGAGTCTGTGGAAGAAGAGTCACTGAACTGAAAACGTGAATTCTGTTATCTCTCCACCGATGCGGCCAATCCTGTTCATATTCTCCAAGTTTTTTTTTAAATTTAGCATCTCTACAGTGTGGAAACAGGCAATTTGGCCCAACAAGTCCACACGGACCCTCCAAAGAGCAACGTATCCGCCAACCCTATCACTCTGCATTTGCCCTGGCTAATGCGCCCAACCGACACATCCCTGGACACCTGGCCTGTACATCTTGGGATTGTGGGAAGACACCCACGCAGACATGGGGAGAATGTGCAAACTCCAGACAGACAGTCGTCCGAGGCTGGATTCCTGATGAAGGGGGAAAGGTCGACTTTCCTGCTCCTGGGATGCTGCCTGACCTGCTGTGCTTTTCCAGCACCACTCTAATCTTGCTGCCGAGGCTGGAAACGAACCCGGGTTCCTTGCCCTGTGAGGCAGCAATGCTAAGAATCAAGCCACCTCAAAACGGGGGATAGATTTCCATAAGATAAAAGAAAATCAAAAGATACTGCGATAGGACAGGACAATGGCATTAGGATAGATGACCAGCTGTAATTGAGTGGATGACAGATCAGACTTAAGCAGAATATCATGCTTCCACACTTAGTTCCTCTATAACTACACTCTTAACTTTATGCATTCCATTAGGCAAGTGCATCTTGAAAGTAGGAAATTAAATTGCAAGCTAAGAATGGAATGTGATGCAAAACAATAGGAGTTCATGTTGACTTATTCGATTTGCAAAAACCAAATGGTCTGACGAAATATACAAGGAGGTAGCTAACCGCATTCTTTAACTCATCTCTGAATTTTCTCTGGGCCCCAGTATATATAAAAGGATTGATGCAGGAGCTCAATAATTGAAGCATATACCCACATTGTTGGAGAATGAATATATAATTGCGGTTATCTGAACCTGAGGAATAAGTTGTGTTTGCTATTCGGACATAAAGCATTGTTACAAAAGACACCACATACAATAGAATGAAACTAGCTGAGATGGTAAAGAGTAAAACAATGGACTTTCTCCGCTTTTCCATCTCTGGGTCAATCAGATTCACGCCACTGCTCTGGTTCCGAAGTCTCCTCCGGGCTTGATTGGCCGCTCGAATGTGTCTGACAGTCAGAGCATTGAGCAGCAAAACCAGAGTGAATGGGAGGAAAGGGGTTAATATGGAACATATCCAGCTATAAGCGATCCATGCTGGAAAGGTATAAATTATATCTTTTATGTTACAGAACCAGGGCATATTGTCAATTACGTATCTAGGTTCCAATTGAAAATAGATAAAAATATTTTTTACGCAGCTGAGTATGCACACGGTTCCTATAATGCGTGATGCCATTTTCTTGGTGCAATATTTTATTTTCAGCTTCTGACAAGAAATAGATACAAATCGATCCATGGTGAAGACTACCGTTAACCACGCAGAACTGTCAATTGCTGTAAGATTTAATACGGAACGAACACTGCACACGGGTGTGATCGACAGGAAACTGGATGAGAAAAAAATCCCAGCAATCCGGTTCAATATGACAGCTGTTATCATAACCAGAACATCTGTCACCGCCATAGAAACCAGGTAATACGTGATACACCCAGTGAGACCACATCGGCTTCGAGACAGAATCACAATCACTGCTAGGTTAGCTGTCATACGAAGGGGGAGAATGGGAGAGGAGGAGGAGAGAGGAGAGGCGATGAACGAGAACAAGAATACCACTACTTCAAATTCCAACATAGTAATAGGTTTTGCAGACTTCTTTGTTAAACTTCAAGTGTTGAGTTATAATGTTAAGTTGACAATTACCCTTTAACTTCCGAACATCGATTTACTGAAATAGCAATGGAGATTAAAAATGGAGGAGGTAAATGTCATAAGAGGAATATAGGAACAAGAGAAGCCCATTCAGTCCGTTTAACTTGTCCTGCCACTCAATTAAATCATGGTGTATCTGTGGCCTGACTCCATTTACCTGAATTTGCCCCATATCCCTTGATAATCTTTTATACAAAACATGTTTATCTCAAATTTCAAATTAACAATGTAATAGTAAGGCAACCGAGCGTAATAGGAACCAATAGAGGAGAAGAAGAAATCAAGCTCACACCACAACCAAAAAAAAATGACATCAAAGACACATAGGAAAACAACATATTAACAAAGAAATGTCGAGAACGTTAATGCAATCAGACGCCAGAAATTGCAAAATTGTTGTAGAAGTGAATTCAAACACAGATTATATATCACGGAGGAGCCAACTGTTTTCCTTCTGACAAATCATTATAATACCCTTCACTGTTGGAATCGACAAGTTATTTTGCTCAAAACCATTGCGAAATCTCAGCGAGTGAATGAGAAATTAATGTTCCTGCGAGTTCACAGTTCAGGTGTGGGTGACACTGCAGACCCGTGACTTAAGAATTATTGGGGGTGTTATGACCGGGTCTGAATAATTGAGTTTCGTAAATGATGAGGTGTCCCTCTGAGAAAGCCCTTTTGTACATTGTGATACTTTATGTTATAGAACTCCGGGTGATAATTGATTAATGCGTCCTAATTGGATATTTGAAAAAATATATAGATATTAGAGTGATTTTCACCAATTATGACGCCCCCCCCCCCCTTGTCGATAAAGCAGTGAAGATGTGAGCAACTTGAGACACTGACAATTGCAGAGAGTAGAGGAAAAAGAAGTTTTGCATCAGCAGTTACATGAATTGAAGGTTGGTAAAAGTAATATATCAGTATAGGAACAGTAAAAGGCCTCTGTCCTCCTTTAGCTTGCTGTGGTACTCAACAGCACTATGGATGGCCTGGTTATGGCATTACATCCATTTTACAACCCGTCATTAATTCCTGTGTCTCCTATGTTAATCCAAAAAGTTAGCCTGTGTCAACTCTATTAAAAGGTTCAAAGAGCACGCCTGTCACAAAGCTGGTCCCTTTTTTCCTTAAAGTTGTTCCTTTCCTCAAGAATACGCTGTCCTTTTTGTTCAAAGAGGTCAAAAATGGCTCCGAAGTGGCTAGTTTCGTACAGAGGTGAAAAAAAGACTCTGAGAGGCCTTTCGTTTACCATGAGAATAAATGAGATTTTAGGCCAAAGCTTTTATATTTTAGAAGTAACCTGTATAATGGTCTACCCCAGAGGGCAGTGGAGGGCCAGTCTCTGGATTCGTTTAAGAAAGAGTTGGATAGAGCTCTCAAGGATAGTGGAATCAAAGGTTATGGAGATAAGGCTGGAACAGGATACTGATTGAGGATGATCAGCCATGATCATATTGAATGGTGGTGCAGGCTCGAAGGGCAGAATGGCCTACTCCTGCACCTATTCTCTATTGCAAAGGGGGCGTGGCCAGCTCTCGCGCTGAGCAGCTCAGTCCAGAACTAGTGAGCAGTTCAGCTGTGGAGCCTTTGGAAGCCTTTGTTTCATTTTTACTGTGTGTGAGGGGTTTGCTTGTTGCGACTGTTGTGAATAATTGGAACAGCATTATTAGATATTATGAGTTCTGTAGGGGTTCTTTATTCTGATTTTTGTGTTTCATTGCAATTTTGTGAAGACATTTTTGTCTGCTTTAAAACCTGGTAGTCAACCTAGCTAACTTACTCCGGATAATTTTCACCTTACACTTACCGAAACAAATAGTGAAGCTACGGTCTGGGCGGCCTGCTTAAGAATGTTTTGAGTGACCTGGCCTAGTCCATAATAGTGCCAGCACCACTCGCTGGGAAGCAGGGTTCCACGGATTCGGGGGCCTGTATGAGAACTGGCAGACGGCATGGTCAGATCTCCATCTTAAATGCAAGAACCAGCATTTTTAAATAGTATCCACTTTTCCTGAGGAAATATTCTTTTACAATCCACGTATCACGTCCCTTTGGTACCTTACAATGTTTCAAGCGAAGTCGTTCTTCTGAATTACAGTAGATACAAACTCAAGTTGTACAACCTTTCCTCAGAAGGTAACACCCCTCATCAACTGGATCAGTGGATATGTCTTACCTGAACTGTTCATGTGAATTAATTGTCCCTTCTTAAATACTAAAACTTAGCCAAATGCTGGATATGGTTTCACATTTACCTTGTTCAACCGCATCAAAACAACTCTGTCTATATCTCATTTTGCTAGCAATAAATGACACCATTCCGTTTGTCCGACTAATCATTTGTTGGACCTGGATACTCTTTGTTTGAGATTACAAGTCCACACTTTCTCACATTGGGCAAAGGTTTGACTGATGGAGACACTCATTTAACCTATCTACAGGATTAACATTTGGTGACTCAATAATGCCTGTCCACAAATAGGAGTCTCCTACTTATCTTTGTACAACAAATAAATTATGGAATCATATGCTCAATCCATTCATGGAATCATTCACTACAGTAGAGGATCTTCAGCCCATTCAGCCTGTACCACCAAAAATAAACTACTGCCACACATGTCCCACTTTCCGACAGTAAGCCCATCGACGTTGAAGTTGGGAAGCTTCAAGTTGTCTTGCAAGTACTTTCCAAAAGCGAGAGTGTTTTCCATTTCAATTATCCTCCAGGAGATGCAGCCCAACCTCCCACAGCCATCTGGGCACAAATATTTATCCTTCAATTCCTTCTGAATCTTACTCTTCTCAGTTTAGAATTAAGGGTATTTTTTATGGCCTCTTGAGGAGGGGAACACGCAGCAGTCTTAGAATCTTATCTGTACTATCAGATCCCTCATTCCCTACTCCAAAGAAAATAATCCGGGCGCATCCAGTGCCTCAGAAAAGCTGAAATGCTCCATCCAGGCAGCATTATGATGAAACTCTTTTGCGCCCCTCCAGTGCAATCAGAATTCCTCCAATTCACTGGAACAAATCACAAATAGTTAAGGCCCCCCGCACTGATGATTGTTGCATTCTACTTGTTATGTCTTGTGAACCAGAAAATCATCAATTTATGTCTCCTCTTCATTTCATATTAGCTAAAAGAAAATTTATTCATGCTAACAAATAGATTAACGTGATTATTCAATTGTCAATTTGGAATCATCAGCAATGGCTAATTTGAAATAGAGATTTTTTTTAGATTACTTCCAGTGTGGAAATAGGCCCTTCGGCCCAACAAGTCTACACCGACCCGCCGAAGCGCAACCCACCCAGACCCATTCCCCTACATTTACCCCTTCACCTCACACTATGGGCAATTCAGCATGGCAAATGTTATGAGTTTTACAGTCCGAGAACAGAAACAATGTGCTTGTGAAATCTAGGCATATACTTATTATCCATGAAGTTAGCAACTATAATGCAGTAAGTGCAACTGCAAATATCTAGGTGCAAATGGCATCGGTTCACTAAATTTGCTCAGTTAATTCAATTGACAATCACTAGTCTTCATACAGTGTGATAATGTCTGGGAATCACTCTGCCACTGTCAGTGCTAGCAATTGCAATGTGATAATGCACCCCCATACAAAACACTCACAATCAAATAACACAGCTCCATTTACCGGTAAGATCACAATAGAGCTAGACTTAAACTGTCATGTGTGAAAGTTGACCCATAAAGACATTACAAGTTTGACAGTAGAACCACAATTAGATTACAGTAACGGCATCAAAACTCAGCCACAAGAGATTCATCACTGCCACATCAGTACTCTTAACATTTTTGTTAACTCAATCACAATAGCATAGTCTATCATGCCATGAAATCGCAATGTCTTTGTGAAAACAAGTGCTGTTACCATGCCAATAACACAAAATCTATTTACATTGTAAATGTGAGAATAGTACATTATCAATATGATTAAATGATAGTCAGAACGGATAACTTAAAGACGACCAATTTGACGTAGGTGACTCTGGCAAAGGTCTGAAATTAGCATGTTTAGTGGAATGAATTAGATATATAGTGCTATCAAAATTAGGTTAAAACATTGAAGAAATCATAAAGGTTGGAAAAAAATGGTTGCCACGAAAGAACAAAAATGATACCATAAGAGAGGGGGGGAAAAAAGAAAGAAAATGTAGACATTTAGCTGGTGAATAGGACGTTATATCCCATTTAACGGAAGAAAGGAAATCAGCAAAGTTCCAAGCTGAGAGGAAAAATCGGTGCAGCTAATATCCATAGCATTTTACCTGGGACTCCAATCGCTGCAATTATGGGATAGTAAATGGCAAAAAGCAGACCTGATGGCATTTGGTGCATTTTCATCAACGGCGTTGTGCACGTTCTGCTATTCACTGTCGAACAGTCCCTATTATAGATCAGGAGAGACTCCTGGGAGGTATTTTGCAACAATTAAAGTGATTGCAACATACAGGCCAGTACAGCTGCTGCTCGGCAGGTATTTACGTTTTGAATGAGTGGAATGGTTCTCGTGTCATGGGCCTCTCTTGAAATAGCTGGAGATGACTGAATTATGTTAGTAATATTGTTCCGCACGTATCCAATCAAAGCGGTGGTTTTTAATGTTGATCACACTGACAGATAACAAATAATTATATCTCACTTCAGATCATTTCTCTGTTCACAAAATTGCTGTTTAGATGCAACGTGTTTCCTCATCTCACCCAGACTTTACACCCATTTTGAGGCATTTATGTCGGCAACCATGCAGTCAGCTCCAGTCCACGATGACGACATTGAATGCGTAATGGCTCAGGTATATTTGACATACTCACTACGGCCTTTACCCCAGAATCAGGGGCTTATGTGGAGAGTGCCGATTCGCCATGACAACACAGCCATGTTCAGTGTCAATATTACAGTAGTCAGTATGTATAAATCCAATGCACACGTTTCTCTTTTAACTAATGACATATGTTTGTACAGGTTTTGATCCTTATGGCTGCTTTCAGTGATGACCACACTGATTACAACAAGGACCCATGTAATTGCAGACATATCAACCTCAACATCCAGAAAGCTCAGTGGGACTGAGGCATCTTGGAATGTTTGTTCACAGACCCCTGAAGGCAGCAGGATAGGCTAATAAGGTAGAGAAGACGGTAATGTTTGCCTTTATCAATTAGGGTACAGATTATAAGAGCAGGGAGGTTATGTTGGTGATGTACTGAACTTTGCTTATGTCATAGCTTGAGTACACTCTGCAGTTCTGCTCACAGCAACTAGAGGAAGGGTGCAATTGCATTGTAGGCTGTGCAGATGATGTACCCCAGAATGCATGGGAGGCTGTGTCACAGCTATGAAGAGAAGCTGGATAAGCTTGTGTCATTTTCTTTGGAGCAGAAAAGTTGATGTTCTGACTGAAGTGCAGAATATTATGAGAGACGTGGGCAGGGTAAATAGAAAGTAGCTGAAAATGTGTTGCTGGAAAAGTGCAGCAGGTCAGGCAGCATCCAAGGAGCAGGAGAGGATGCTGCCTGAGCTGCTGCGCTTTTCCAGCAACACATTTTCAGCTCTGATCTCCAGCATCCGCAGTCCTCACTTTCTCCTTAATAGAAAGTAGTCAAGTTAGAGTGGTGCTGGAAAAGCACAGCAGGTCAGGCAGCATCTGAGGAGCAGGAAAATCGACATTTTGGGCAAAAGCCATTCATCAGGAATAGAGGCAGGGAGCGTCCGGGGTGGAGAGAAAAATGTGAGGGGGGTGGGGCTGGGGAGAAGGTAGCTAAGAGTACAATAGGTGGATGGGGTGGAGATGAAGGTGATTGGTTGAAGAGGAGGGTGGAATGGATAGGTGGGAAGGGAGATTGGCAGGTAGGACAGGTCATGAGGATGGTGCTGAGCTGGCATGGGGTAAGGTGGGGGAGGGGAAATGTGAAGTCCACATTGATGCCCTGGGGTTGAAGTGTTCCGAGGCAGAAAATGAGGTGTTCTTCCTCCAGGCATCGGGTGGTGAGGGAGCAGCGGTGGAGGAGGCCCAGGACCTACATGTCCTCGGCAGAGTGGGAGGGGGAGTTGAAATGTTCGACCATGGGGCGGTGGGCTTGATTGGTGTGGGTGTCCCGGAGATGTTCCATGAATAGAAAACAGTTCCTCCCCTTACTCAAAGGTCAATGACAATCGTGTAATTTTTCAAAGTGAAAGTCAAGAGGTTTAGAGTGGATATGAGGAAAGACATTTTCTCCGCACTGTGAGAGTGGACAGTGGCAGTAGTCTGGCAATGTACTGCCCGGGAGAGTAGATGAGGTTGGAAACGTCACTTTTTAAAAGCACTTGGATGTGCACTTCAGATATTGTAAGTTTCAATGCTCTGGTTCTAGTGTGAGATAATGGGACAGGGTAGTTAGTAATACATTTTTGGCAGTACAGATGAAAGACCAAATGGCCTGTATGTTGCCACTTTCTGTTTACTCAAATTCATTTTAGTATGATTATATTTAGAATGAGATCCAAGGTCCAATTATGATACTCATCGTGAGGAATACTTTAACACAGTTAAGATCAGTGTGGACAAATCCAGCTGAACAATCTTAAGATCAATGTGTACTCTGGTCGGTCAGTGTGGAGAGAACCATTCAAAAACGAATCTTCAAATTTATCACAGACATCTCATACAGTGATAGAGCTGCACAATATGGAAACAGATACCTTGATCAAACTCGTCCATGCTGACCAGATATCCTAAATTAATCTAGTCCCATTTGCCAGCACCCGGCCCATATCCCTTTAAACCCTTCCTACTCATATACCCATCCAGATGCCGTTTAAATGGTGCAATTGTACCAGCCATCACCACATCCTCTCGCAGCTCATTCCATACACGTACCACCCTCTGGGTGGAATAGTTGCCCCTTAGGTCCCTTTTATGTCTTTCCCCTCCCAGCCTAAACCTATGCCCTCTAGTTCTGGACTCACCCATACTGGGGAGCAGACATTCACTATTCAGCCGATCAATGCCTCTCATGATATTATAAACCTCTATATGGTCACCCCTCACCCTCCAACGCTCCAGGGAAAACAGTCCCAGCCTCTCCAGCCCGTCCCTATAACTCAAACCCTTCAACCCTGGAAACATCTTTGTAAATCTTCTCTGAAACCTTTCAAGTTTCACAACATCCTTCCTATAGCAGAGAGACCAGAATTCCATACTGTATTCCAAAACCTAACCAATGTCCTGTACAGCCACAACATGACCTCCCAACTGCTATACTCAATGCAGTGACCAATAAAGGAAAGCATACAAAACGTCTTCATCACTATCCATGTACCTATGATTCCACTTTGAAGGATCTATGAACCTGCACTCCAAGGACACTTTGTTCAGCAACACTCCTCAGGACCTTACGATTATGTTTATGAGTCCTGCCCTGATTTGCCTTTCCAAAATGCAGCACCTCATATTCATTTAAACTGGACTCGATCTGCCACTCCTTGGCCCATTGGCCTCTCTGATCAAGGTCGTGTTGTACTCTGAGGTAATCTTCTTTGCTGTCCATTACACCTCCAATTACAACTCAGATCAACAAGATATTTTCCATATGGACTAGTGCAATTTGAGAATGATTAAGATCTAATACGATCAGGTTAAAGTAGTTGGAGTCAGCTTAGATCTGTTCAAATACATGGAGGTATATTCTAAGATGACATGGTTCCCATCAACACAATTAAACTAACAGAACAACTATCATAATAAAATCAATGTACTGTAGACACTGGAGATGTAAAATCAAACTAGAAAGTGCTGGTGAAACAGAATAAGAGTGGGAGTATTTCTGAAGAGAGGAAAAGAAATTAACCACTTCGACCTAAATGGTTCATCTGCAGAAATTCTTTAGAGAAGGAATGATACTTCCATTTTGTTTATCTATCCACAGAAGCGGCTGGATCTTCTGAGTTTCTGCAACATTTTGCGTTTTTCTTTAAAGAATGTTATCATAATGAGCTGGTCCACGGGATTGAGATTGTGTTGTGTCCTAAATTAAACATGAAGCAATGGGAATTCTCGTCTGACTTGGCAGAACCTTGAAAATGCGCTCCGGATATCTTATGAGATGTGGACGTCAAGGTCTCCCTGATCCTTACTGCTTTTCAGAGTCTCACTGCTCAAAATGTATTCTCTGGTCTTGTTTCCTGCCTATGTGAATCACCTCACATTTATCCAATTGTCACCCATCAGCCCATATGACCATCCTGTCCATATCTTTGTGATCAAAGTGTATCTGCCTCACCTTTTGCCATCTGATCACTTTTCATACCATCTGTGAACTTACAGATCTATCCTCCTACATTCAAGTCGAAATCATTTATATCCAGAACAAAAGGAAAGGGCCTGTGGGAGAATTTGACCAAAATTGGCATCATACTCTGTGGAAGCCATTTTGTGACAAGGCAACTTTTCCATTACAGTGTAGCCTACGAGTATAGTGTTGTCTGAGCTCGGGCTGAGGAATTCAGTTTTGATAGCCTGACCTTGCAGCAGCAGGCTCTCTCTGCTCCTCAGACCATTAGACTGTGCTGCTTCATAGAATAACGTATTGTTTCACTATGTCCCTTATCGGTTGTTCTTGCCTAGCTGAACCTGAAGGATAAGAGAACATTCAGTTTTGTAGACATTAATAAATGTTCGTCTGGACAATGTATGTGAACCTTATGACAGCCCCTAGGTTGTGTATTTAGTGGACAGTGGGGTTGTGTTTACTGTATAACTTGTAACATTCTGTGTTTCATTGGAATGTGTCGGACTTTGTTCTGAATGAAGAGGTGTTCCCCCATGGCCATGAATAAAGCGAGTTAATCGCTCAAGGTCTCCTCTCCTGATTACTTTGTTTTAAATGATTTTTAAACTCCAACAGCGCCCCAACAGTGCCCCGCGCAGAAGCCCTCTGGACGTATACTTCCAGTCACAAAATCACCCCTTGAATTTCGTTGGCCCGTCTGCTTCAGCGAATTCGGGAAGAAGATATCCCGTCGAATCTTATCTTAGCTATCAGTCTCCCATGCAGGACCTTCTCAAAACCATGCTGCAATCCAAGTGGACTCAATAAAATGCATCTCAACACTTGGAGAGCTCTTCAAAAAAATCCAGGCAATTTTGCCAAACGTGATATCATGTTAATCAAATCATGCTGACCGTTCTTGATTGATCCCTGCCATTCCAAGTGCACATGAAGTCTGTCCCGTAACATTGCTTCCAGTAATCTCCCCACCATAGGGATTAGACTGGCTGTACTGTTTCCTGGTTTGTGTCAAGATTAGACTGGTGCGAGAAAAGCACAGCAGGTCAGGCAGCATCCAAGGAGCAGGAAAATCGATGTTTCGGGCAAAAGTCCTTCATCAGCCTCTTTGCTGGTGATGGCCTTTTGCCTGAAACGTCAATTTTCCTGCTCCTCGGATGCTGCCTGACTGCTGAGCTTTTCCAGCACCACTTTAATCTCCAGCATCCGCAGTACACACTTCCGCCCTGTTTCCGGGTTTAGACCGTGTTCCCTTCTTGCATAACGGTAGCATATTGGCTGCTCTCCAGTCCTCTGGCACCTCTCCTGGTCCGGAGAGGAATTGAACATTATTGCCAGCACCCTTATTATCTTTCCTAATCAGACTCAGTCGCCTGAAATACCTGTCATCCAGCCTTCAGGTTTATCAATTTTGAATCCAGCCAGACCACTGGGAAACTCCTCTCTCGTTATAGTTTTTAAATGTGTCAAACGTCCTTCATCTTGTTTCTTTAAACCCATATCATCACTCTCAATTGTGAAAACTGGCACCAAGTATTAAATTAGAACCTACCGACATCTTCTGGCTTCCTTCACAACTTATCACTATGGTCCTTAATGGGCACTCCTCTTTTCCTGGTTACCCCTTCATCACTAAAATACTTGTAAACGTTATATGGTTTTCCCTGCCATTATCCTTTCATAACCCCTTTTTTTGCTCTGCGTATTTCCTTTTTAATCTCACCCGTACGCATTCTGTACTCACGGAGGGCTGGTGCTGTCTTGAGCCCTCTATGTTCGCCACCAAGCTTTCCTATTTTCCTTCATCCAATCCTGTATATTGCTCGAGATCCGGGGTTCAGAAGATCGAGGTGTCCCGCGCTTTATCTTTACTGCAGCACGTTACCTTGAATGTCCCACTGCTCTGATGCAGATTTATTTAAAAGTATCCACTCTGACCAAAGATAAATGTGAGGTGCTGCATTTTGGAAAGACACATCAGGACAGGAATTATACAACTAATGGTAAGATCGTAGGGACTCTTCCTTTGAGTGCAGGTTCATAGCTCCTTGAAAGTGGAGTCGCAGGTAGATAGGATAGTGAAGAAGGCGTTTGATATGCTTTATTGGTTAGAGTATTGAGTACACGAATTGGCAGTTCATGTTGCAGCTGTATAGAATACTGGTTCGGCCACGTTTGAGTATTGCCTGCAATTCTGGTCTCCTTCCTATCAGAAGGATGCTGTGAAACTTGAAAGGGTTCAGAAAAGATTTTCAAGGATGTTGTCAGGGTTGGAAGGTTTGAGCTACAGGGAGAGGATGAACGGGCTGGGGCTGTTTTCCCTGGAGTGTCGGAGGCTGAAGAGTGACCTTATAGAGGTTTATAAAATCATGAGGGGCATGGATAGGGTAAATAGACAGGGTGCTTTCCCTGGGTTGTGGGAGTCTAGAAATAGAGGGTGCAGGTTCAAGGTGAGAGTGGAAAGATTTAAACGGGACCAAAGGGGCATCTTTTTTTACGCAGAGGCTAGTGCGGGTATGGAATGAGCTGCCAGAGGAAATGATGGGACAAACACAACATTTAAAAGGCATCTGGATGGGTTTATGAGTAGGAAGGGTTTAAAGGGATACGGGCCAAGTGCTGGGAAATGGGATTAGATTATTTCACGATATCCTGTCAGCACGATGAGTTGGACCAAAGGGTTTGTTTCTGTGCTGTACACCTCTCTGATTCTATGACTCTCAATCATACCTGATCTTAATACAATCAGCCTCATTGCAATTTAGAAGTTTGACCTCATGCATATCTTTGTCCTTTTCCACAACAATCACAGAGTTTTTATTGCTGTCTGCAAAATGCTCTCCCAATGATATTTCAACCAATACGTAAAACTAAATTCAAGAGAGCCCTCTCTTGTACAGCCCTCAATGTGAAACGCATTTTTAAGCTCTCCTCAATGCATTTGAAGAATTCTGAGACCTCAAAGCTTTTCACCTCATAAATACCAAAGTTAATATTGGAAAAGTTGAATTCCACCACGATCAGTATGGACGAGTTGGACCGAAGGGTTTCGTTCTGTCCTGTACATCTCAATGACTCTATCCCTCCAAATCATACCTGATCGTATTACAGCTGGCCTCCCTGCATGGAGTAAGACATGATGACTTGGGAGTTTGGGGAAGTTAGTGGGGATAACTTGGGGACAGTCCATATCACAGTAGAGAAGGCGTTGGATGTTTTAGAGAATATGAAAGTAGATAAAACTCCTGGTCCTCACCAGGTACATCCAACCCACTGCAAGAGGCTAGAGAGGAAATTGCGAGGGCTCTGGCTGATCATTTTAGACCATATGACATAGAACATGGAACAGTCCTCGATGTTGGACCAGCCTTTTATCCTGCTCTAACATCAGACTAACCTACATCCCTGTCATTGTACTAACTTCCATGTGCCTATCCAACAGTCGTTTAAATGTCCCTAATGTATCTGACTCTACTATCATTGGTGGCAGTGCATTCCATACACTCACCACTTTCTGAGTAAAGAATCTACCTATAACATCTCCCCTAAACCTTCTTCCAATCACCTTAAAATTATGCCCCCTCATGATAGCCATTTCCACCTTGGGGAAAAAGTCTCTGGCTATCCATTCTATCTATCTCTGCCTCTCATCATCTTGTACACCTCTATCGAGTCACCTCTCATTCTGTTTTGTTCCAGTGAGTAAATCCCTAGCACCTTCAACCTTTCTTCATAAGGCATGCCCTCCAGTTCAGGCACCATCCTGGTAAATCTCCTCTGCACTCTCTCTAAAGCTTCCACACCCTTCCTATAATGAGGTCACCAGGACTGAATGCAATATTCCAAAACTGGTCGAGCCAAGACTCTGTAGAGCTGCACCATAACCTCATGGCTCTTAGACTCAATTCCCCTGCGAATGAAAGCCAACACATCATACGCCTTCTTAACAACTTGGGTGGCAACTTTGAGGGATCTATGGACGTGGATCCCAAGGTCCACACTTCCAAGACTCCTGCCTTTAAACCTGTAATCTGCATTCAAATTTGACCATCAAAAAATGAATCACTTCACACTTTTCCAGGTTGAACTCCATCTGCTACTTCTCAGCCCAGCTCTGCATCCTATCAATATCCCAATGCAACCTCCAACAGCCCTCCCCACTATCCATAGCTCCACTTCTACTTCCTCTCCAAGTCATTTATCAAAACCACAAAATCACAAGGTGCAGAGGTTCCTGAATAAATCCCAACAGAACACCACTGGTCACTACCACCCTCTGTCTTCTAAGGACCAGCCAATTCTGTATCCAGGCAGCCAAATTTCTCCGTATCCCATGTCGCCTTACTTTCTGAATGAGCCACTGTGGAGAACCCTATCAAATGCCTTGCTAAAAATCCATGAGCACCACATTCACTGCTCTAGCTTCATCAATGTATTTTGTCACATCCCCGAAGAATTCAAAATGGCTTGTCAGGCATGAACTGCCCCTCACAAAGCCATGCTCCATTTAAACGATGATTTTCCAAATAATGATAAATCCTGTCTCTCGGTATCCTCTCTAATAATTTGCCCACCACAGACGTAAGACTGACTGGTCTGTAATTCTCAGGTTATCCCTATTGCATTTCTTGAACAAGGGAATAACATTTGCCACCCTCCAACAAAATGATAGTCAATGAGTAAAGTAGAGCATTGAGATGTTGATGCCAGAAGACTTATTGAAATAATTCTTTGCTGTGCATTCTTGCTAAAAGAATTGATTCAGTCTTAAATTGAATTGAATTGAATTTATTGTCACATGGACCGATGCACAGTGAAAAGCTTTGTCTTGTAAGCAATACCGGCCGAATCACCGAGTTAAGTAGCAGAGATAAGTAAATAATAGGTAAACAGTGGCAAAAACAGAAACACAGGTACAGGTGAATATTAAGAGTTTGAGAGTCCATTCAGCATTCTAACAACAGCAGGGGAGAAACTGTTGCAAAACCGGCTGGTGCATGTGTTTAGGCTGCTATACCTTCTCCCCGATGGTAGAGGTTGTAGAAAAACATTGCCGGGGTGGGATGGATCTTTGAGAATGCTGGCGGCCTTTCCTTGACAGCGGGCCTGGTAGATGGATTCTATAGATGGGAGGTTGGCCTTTGTGATTGCCTGGACCTGAGTTTCCCACTGTCTGTAATTGTCTCCGATCTTGAATGGTACAGTTGCCATACCAGATAGTGATACATCCAGACAGACTGCTCTCAATGGCGCAAATATAAAAGTTGGCAAGGGTATCACCGTCATGCCAAATTTCCTCACCTGCCTGAGGAAGAAGAGACGTTGTTGGGCCTTTGTAACCAGTAAGTCCACATGAAGAGTCCAAGAAAGCTTGTTGGGGATGACCACTCCCAGGCGCTTGACACTCTCCATTCGTTCCACCTCCGTGCAGTTAATGTGCGTGTGAGTGTGTGTGTGTGTTGGGGGCGGCATGAGTAACATCCCGCCGAAAGTCAATAATGAGTTCCTTGGTTTTTGCCGGCAGTGAGAGCTAGGTTGTTCTCATTGCACCATTTCCCCACGTCTTCCACTTCCTGTCTGTAGTCTGTTTCATCACCATCTGAGATTTGACTGACTATGGTAGCGTCTTCAGCGAACTTGTGAATGGCATTAGTCTGGTATTTGTTGATGCAGTTGTACAGCGAATACAGTAGGGGGCTGAGTACGTACCCCAAGGGAGTCTCCCGTGTTGACTGTTAGTGAGGTTGAAATATTGTCCCCAATCTTCACTGACTTTGGCCTGTGCATCAGAGAACTGAGGATCCAATTGCAGAGAGTGGGGCTTAGCCCAAGATCACTAAGTTTAGTAATCAGTCTCGAGGAGATAATAGTTTTGAGGGCTGAACTATCAATGTTGTTAGACATTCCCATTCATGCTTTTCTGCATGTCACATGAAAGTGGAAAAGTCTTTCTACCTGAATGTATACACTATGCTGGATTGAACAAAGAAGTGAGTGGGCATTTAAAGTATAATCATCTGTATGATTGTCTAGCGGAATACTTGCAGTGAAAGCTGGCAGACAGTGGAAGCTGTTGTGTTGGTCAGGCAGAGATTTACTATGAAGGCACATGGAGATCAGTTTGCGATGATGCGATAGTCACTGAAGTGGTTTGCAAACAACTGGGCTGTGGGAATGCACTGGGACTGACACTTCCTTCCCCTTATGGACCACGATCAAGCCCGGTTTGGGTGAAAGATGTGTAGTGTTCTGGAAATGAATCATTTCTCTGGCAATGTCCTTCAGCACACTTGGGTCATCAAGGTGACTGTTCTCACAAAGAGGATGTGAGAATCATGTGCCCAGGTGAGGTTGTTGTTCTCCTACAATGTTATGTGCGAGAATTCATACGAACGGTTGTATAGTGAATTAGGGAGTATGTACAGAGAGGCAACAGCTTCATGCAGTTAGACTTGGCATGTCCATGTTACACTGAGTGACCAGAGCTATCATTTTACCTATACTAAACAGTCTTTCCATTACTACATTTTTCCACCTCAGTCGAGCTGAGTATCAAAGCCATCTTTGGTGGCCCAAAATGTCCAAAAAGCTTTACTCGTGACACAGTGCTCTTCATGATCACCAGTTTTGCACCCAGCCACTGGAAATGTTTGTGTATCCCTCAATCTGTTTCAGATTGATTCTCAGTTTCTAGATTATAGTGGTGTTGGAAAAGCACAACAGGTCAGGCAGCATCTAAGGAGCAGGAAAATCAACGTTTTGGGCAAAAGCCCTTCATCAGGAATGGCTTTTGCCCAAAACGTCAATTTTCCTGCTCCTCGGATGCTGCCTGACCTGCTGTGTTTTTCCAGCACCATTATAATCTAGACTCTGGTTTCCAGCATCTGCAGTCCTCATTTTTGCCTAGTTGATTCTCAGTTTGCAATGAGTCTCTGTCCTCTTTATACCTCCTGTCAGATTTCACCACCATGGACTTAGATTAATTAAAAATTTATCATCCGTCGGGCACCCATTGACCCAAATGCAATCCATTTATTAGAAATTCCTTGAATTTTGCATCCTGATCTGTAACCGTACTCCATAAATTGTTGTCAATCGGAATGTTTGAAATTGTTCTGGGATCACCAAATCAAAACTGTTTGCCACAATATCAAACAGTCAGAACATTACCCCCAGTTCCTGTAGATTAGCACTTGCAATCTTCTGCAAATCTGACAACCGCCTTTGAGCTCAGACTTCCTGTTTGCTGTCAGGTTCTTCCCTCTACTATTTTGTATGCGGCTCAGTGGTTAGCACTGCTGCCTCACAGCACTAGGGACCAGGGTTCGATTCCCAGCTCAGGTGACTGACTGTGTGGAGGTTGCGCATCCTCCCCGTGTCTGCGTGGGTTTCCTCCGGGTGCTCCAGTTTCCTCCCAGAGTCCAAAAGATGTGCAGGTCAGGTGAACTGGCCATGCTAAATTGCCCGTAGTGTTAGTTACATTAGTCAGGGGAAAATGTGGGGAGATGGGTCTGGGTGGGTTACTCTTCAGAGGGTTGGTGTGGACTTGTTGGGCCAAAGGGCCTGTTTCCCCACTTTAGGGATTCTATTCTAAAACAAAATGTACTTGGTTCAAGACTCTCGCAGTAACTTGTTGAGTGTCTTTTGAAACTCCATGAACGATGTACCTTCTGCCTTGCTTCTACTTTCAATTTTGGTTACTTCTTCCAATTGTTTAATAAGGTATCTCATGTATCATATTAATTTACCAAACCTGTGTTCGATATCAGAGGACAGACAGTTATGCACTGAAGGCTTAAAAAATTTATCAGTCTATATATCTGTTATTGTACGAAATGCAGCTGGTGAATGGAAAACATTGGGCCACACTTGGAATACCAAGTACAGTTCTGGTCGCCACATCACCAGAACGATATGGATGCCTTGGAGAGGGTGCAGAGGAGGTTCACCAGGATGTTTCCTGGCATGGAGGGAGCGAGCTATGAGAAGAGGTTGAGTAGATTATGATGATTTTCATTAGAAAGATGAAGGTTGAAGGGGCACGTGGTTGAGGTCTACAAAATCATGAGAGGTATTGACAGGATGGATAGCAAGAAGCTTTCTCTCCAGAGTGGCGGACCCAATTACTAGGGGTCATGAGTTCAAGGTGAGAGGGGAAAGTCTAGGGGAGATATGCAAGTTTGTTAAGCACAGGTCGGTGGGTGCCTGGAATGCATTACCTGCTGGGGTAGTAGAGGTGGGTATGATAGTGTCATCTAAGATGTATCTAGACAGATTTATGAATAGGCAGGGAGCAGAGGGATACAGATTCTTACAAAATAGGTGCAAGGTTTAGATAGAGGATCTGGATCAGGTAGGCTTGGAGGGCCAAAGTGCCTGTTCCTCTGCTGTAATTTTCTTTGTTCTTTGAGAAATTGCTTGTAGAAACATGAAATGACTAGCAGAATCTGTGGAGACAAAGCAGAGTCATCGTTTTGTATCCAGTGAAGCTTCCTCAGTTCAGGAGAAGTATCACTCGACCCAAAACATTGACTCCAAACCCTGTCCACAGACTCTGTTGAGTTTCTCTGGCCATTCCTGTTTTTATATCATTGTTATGTTTGTTTCGAAAATCTGGGTTGGATATCGGAGGACGCACAGAGCTATGCAAAGAAAACATCAGCAATTTATCAGTCTGGATAGCTGTTAGGTATGAACAGAGTACAAGGAGATGTGGCTGGTGATTGGCAAGTTTCACTGTGAGGGGAGGGTGGAACTGTTCCGTAGTCAGACCAGCAGGTCAGTGTGCTTGGATAAACTGGACTCACAAGATAAAAAATACATAAACAGTTGGACCGCTGTCCCCTCCAGGATATTAGTATGACACTCAGTTATTCCGAACAGGAACAGGACCTATTTGGCTCAAGGAGACGGAGTTCCCATCACACGGGTCGACCCTGTGGCAATATCAGAGAGATCCGTGGGGTCAACACAGCTGTGACCATAGGGAAGATGCAGGTGTTGTTTGTTCCTTTAACACAACAAACCTTCTCAGTATTCGGGTGTCATTTCAAGTGCTGATTTCCAACAGAGTCAGCATCTTTCTCAACAGAGAATGATGTGGCGAAGGATTACCTACCAGTTCAAATACCTACCATCGACAGTCTGGTGTGCGTCATTAATGTGCCAACGCTTGGAATGATGTTTCTAATTTGCATTGCATTTAATAATAACTCATTATCTGCCACAGATTCACAACATAGCGTGGGCCTGGATGGAGGAAGCAGCAGTATTGATTGGACGAAACAAACTGGTAGATATGTGATGCAGGAGGATTTCCTGGAATATGTGGAGGGTTGGTTTCCTTGACCAAAGATTTGGGGAACTGAGAAGAGAGCAAGCCATCCTAGACTGGTGTTAAGATACAGGGTCAACCCTTCTGCTAACTGAAACCAGACACACTGAAAATCTCACCTCAGCTCAAAGTATGAAGTGACAAAGAACTACCCAAATCCCACTACTATAAGAAAAAAAATCAATAATTTATTCTTTAACTCCAGGAAAAGAGAATATTAAGCAACAACTATCGACACTGTAAGCCTCCTTTGTCTGCTTGATTTATCTACCTCCCCCTCTGCATCCCAGAGTACTTAAGGAAGTGGCCCTAGAAATAGTGGATGTATTGGTGATCATTTTCCAGCATTCTGCGGACTCTGGACATGTTCCAAAGGACTGGAGGGTAGCTAATGTAACCCCACTCTTTAAAAAAAGGAGGGTGAGAACATGGGTAATTATACACTGGTTAGCCTGATATTTGTGGTGGGGAAAATGATGGAGCCAACCATTAAGGATGTAGATTAGATTACTTACAGTGTGGAAACAGGCCCTTCGGCCCAACAAGTCCACACCGCCCTGCCGAAGCGCAACCCACCCATACCCCTACCTAACACTACGGGTAATTTAGCATGGCCAATTCACCTGACCTGCACATTTTTGGACTGTGGGAGGAAACCAGAGCACCTGGAGGAAATCCACGCAGACACAGGGAGAATGTGCAAACTCCACACAGTCAGTCGCCTGAGGTGGGAATTGAACCCGGGTCTCTGGCGCTGTGAGGCAGCAGTGCTAACCACTGTGCCACTGTGCCGCCCACAAATTACAGAGCATTTTGAAAGCAGAAGTGGAACTAGTCAGCATGGATCCACTAAAGGAAAATTATGCTTGACAAATCTTCTGAATTTTCTTTGAGGAGGTGATCAGTACAGGAGACAATGGTGAATCAGTAAGTGTGAATCTGGACTTCCAAAAGCCTTTTGACAAGGTTGCACATAAGAGCTTATTAAGAAAAATTAAAGCTTATGGTATCAGAGGTAATGTATTTACATGGATGGAGAACTGGTTGGCAGACTGGAATAAATGGGTCCTTTTCAGAGAGGCAGGCAGTGACGAGTGGGGTGCCACAGGGTTCAGTGCTGGGACCTCAGCTGTTCACAAAATACATGAATGATTTGGACAAAGGATCTGAATGCCATATCTCCAAATTTGCAGATGACACTAAGCTGCGTAGCAGTGTGTGCTGTGAGGAGGATGGTAAGAGTCCGCAGGGTGACGTGGATAGACTGGGTAAAAACAATGACTGCAGATGCTGGAAACCAGATTCTAGATCAGAGTGGTGCTGGAAAAGCACAGCAGTTCAGGCAGCATCCAAGGAGCAGGAAAATCGACGTTTCGGGCAAAAGGCCTTCATCAGGAATACCTTGGATAGACTGGCTGAGTGGGCAAATACTTGACAATACAATATAATGTGGATAAATGTGAAGTTATCCTCTTTGGTCACAAAAGGCAGACTATTATCTGAATGGTGGCATAGGAAATAGTGAGTTGCAACAAGACCTGGCTGTCATAGTGGAACAGTTGCTGAATGGTGATATGTTTTGATGCAGGCAGTCAAAAGCTAATGGCATGCTCTGTTTCATAACGAGGGGATCTGATTATAAGAGTAAGGATGTCTGGCTGCAGTTATATAGAGCCTTGTTGAGGCCACACCTTGAGTATTGTCTTCTAGTTTTAGTCTTCTAGTCTGAGGAAGGACATGTTTTACGATTGAGGGACTCCAGCTAATCGTCACAGAATCCCTGCAGTGTGGAAACAGGCCATTTGGCTCAACCAGTCCACACCCAGCCCCCCCCCAAACCCATTCCCCCTGGACTAATACACCTAACCTACACATCCCTGAACACGATGGGCAACTTAACATGGCCTAACCTGCACATCTTTGGATTGCGGGAGGAAACCAGAGCGCCTGGAGGAAACCCACACATACATGGGAAGATTGTGGAAGCTCCACATAGACAATCGCCCACGGCTGGAATTGAACCCAGATCTCTGGCGCTGTGAGGCAGCAGCGTTAACTACTGAGCCAGACTGATTGCCGGGATGGCAGTTCTTACATATGAGACAAGACTGGATCCACTGGGCTTGTATTGACTGGAATTTAGAAGAATGAGGGGGGATCTCACAGAAGCCTGTACAATCCTGATGGGACTGGGCAGGCTAGATATGGGAAGAATTTTCCCAATGTTAGGGAAGTACAGAATGTGGGGTTGGAGTCGAAGAATAAGGGGTAAGCTATTCAGGAATGAGACGAGGAAGAATTTCTTCACTCAGAGAGTCGTGAACCTGTGGAATTCACTCCCACAGAAAGCTGTTGGGCCAGTTCATTAGATATATTTAAGAAGGAGCTGGACATGGTCCTTGCGGCTAAAGGAATCAAGGGGTATGGGGGTGGAATGGGATACTGAGATTGCATGGTCAGTCACGATCACATTGAATGGTGGTGCTGGCTCAAAGGGCAGAACAGCCTATTCCTGTACCTGTTTGATATGTTTCTATGTTTCAATCCCAACAAGATCTTTGTCAATCTTTTCTGCACTCTCTCAACCAACAGCTTCACCGCCCTGTCTGCCTGTGACTCAACTTGCAAGGAGCTACGCAGCTGCACGTCTAGGTCTCTTTGTTTGGCAACAAAGCCCTACCATCTACTGTATGAGTCCTACTCTGGTTTGCCTTACCAAGATGCAACACCTCAAAATTTATCCAAACTAAACCCCATCCTCTGCAAACTTACCATTAAGTTCAGCCCTGTGATTATAGCAGACATTTAAAGCCTTTTACACAATTGCTAAATATCAAAGTTCTTTTCAAATGAAGTTTGGCAGCAGATACGCAGAAAAGCAACTGCAACAACACTTGCCCTGGAGAACTCAACTATACACATTTCTCCAATTGTCAAACATCATGAAATGCTGCTCTTTGCTCTGTATCATTCAGCCATGTCTGTCTCCATTTTGCTGCTATCTCTTGTTTAACGTTAGAGTTCTGACATTGCTCACGAAGCCTGTTGTGTACCACTGACTCAAACGTGTGTTGGAAGCCCATATACAACACTCTCTGACCTCTTCAAAGCACTGTAGCAAGTTAGTCATGATTTTGCCTGAAGAAATTAATGCCATGTTTCCCTAATTATCCATGTTGCTATTAATTTCATCCCAAAGTATTGTTTCTAAAAGTTTCTCAACCATCAAAATTAACCTGACTGGCCTGCAGATGCAAGTTTTATCTTTGCACCTTTTCTTCAAACCACCGCATAATGTTTTCAATTTTTCCAATCCTCCAACACACCCCAAAAGTAATTGAGATTGAAAGATTACGATCACAGCCTGTGCAATTTCAACTCTCATTTGTGTGTGTTCTTGGCTTTATCGCAACCTGTCCTAATACATTATTAAATTTAAGTAGAGAAAACCTATGTATTACCTAATATCTAATTCTTGTGAATAATAAACCCTACAAATTAAGAACTGTGCATCATCACTGTAGTTATTCATGTACTCTCTGGCACCTCAGCAAATGGAATGACTGAGTGAATCAATTTCCACACACACAGCGGGTAAATGGCTGATCACTAGTATCAACCTCTCTTGAGGTTTGATGAGTGCTTGAACCCAGTCCCACAGTGAAGAGTACTTAAATGGCATATTCTCCGTGTTATGGGCCAGGCCAGACGGCCTGAAACATTTCAAGAAGGTAGCCTAGATCATAACTTTTCTAGTTATTTTAAGTAGGCATAAAGTGGATATTACAGGAGCGATGCAGCAGGTGAAACCACTCAATTCTAAACAAAACAGAATTTATTTACAGACTATCAACTGAAACACGAACAAACGAAACTAAATGTACAATAACAACAATTTGAAAATCCAACCAACATGATATTCCTACAACTTAAGGAGCTGTTCCAATTTTCTGAAACGTTCTCATAAACATACCCCTTGGTACAAAAAAGAAAGTCAATCAAACACAGTTTCTTACAGGAGGGAATTTTCAGGCTAGACCAGTTTTCACTGTAACTGCTTCCCTGTTACCGCCAGCTCTCTAACCAACAGCTTTGGATAGATTGCTGACTAAAACCGAAAACCAAACTGGACAAATTCCTGAATTGAGAGAACTGGCCACTCCCCTTTTCAATGTACAAGCATTTTCTTTTAAAAAAACCTAAAAGCCGCTTTTCCCTGATTGTTGCCTTATGCAGGTATCTGTTATCCATAATCAAAGTGGCCTTTATCCCAGACAAATCAGAGCCTCTGCTTTTTACAGCCCATTTTGAAAAAAAACACTAATGACAACATAACCTTGTTAAAGGAGCAGCACTGTCACATCAGTGTGAACATACTGATGCATCTTCACAGTGGATGAGGCAGTCAATACCTTCCCACATTCAGAGCGGGTGAATAGCCTCTCCCTAGACTGACCTTGCTATTGGCTCAGCAGGTGTAATAACTGAATGAATCCTTTCCCACAATCGACTCCGGTGAATGGCTTACCTTCAGTGCGTACTCACTGGTATGTCAGCAAATGGGATGAGTGAGTAAATCTTTAGTCTGTCTTCATGTTCTGAGAAGCCAGATGATTGTCGGAATCTGTGTCCACACACAGAACACATGAACAGTGCTTTTTCTTTCAAAACCCAATGGTATTCATCCAAATGCTGACGGACTCTGTAAGATCCTTAAGTGATGTTGAGTTTGGAGATTTTTTGACTGCAAATCCTCTCATTCTAAATTCCTGTGAAATTGATTTAAAACACGGAAAAAAGGAGCGAGAGACAACCTGCACGAAGCTGGATTGTGAAATTGAGTTAAGTGGATCTCAAGTGAAGGTGACACTTGGAGAAAGTGACCATGAAAGCTGCTGAGTTGGTGTAAAAACCCAACTGGGACACTAAGGTTTGTCAGGGACAGGACCATAGTCTGGGTCAGTCTGGCATCCAGTACCGAATGAGCAGAAATTTCTTTCTGTCAAATATTGTAAAGATGGAAGACATTTTGTTCCAGTCCCACAGAGCTCAAGATGCAAGTTCCACAGAGACACCACTGACTCCATTCCTGTCTCTGGTAACTCTGAGTCTGAACCAGACTGTTCACTACAATGGAGAAATATTTCACCCCAGGAGTGCGGACACGAATAGGAAAAGTTTAAGATGGATACGCACCAAAAGCTGGCAAATGGGACTAAATTAGTTTAGGATATCTGGTTGGCATGGACCAAAAGTCTGTTTCTGTACTGTATGGCTCTATTAGTTGCTAACCACATATCCCCATCATGACCAAGATCGCCTATTTCTCCCTCAGTAATATCACTTGATTCCATCCGAGTCTCAGCTCTTCTGCTGATGAAACGGTCATGCATTCCCTTGTTACCTCTAGATTTAACTATCCTGACATACTCCTGGCCGTTCTCGCACATTCAACCTTGAGGTAACCCAAAACTCTGCTGCCCTGGTGCTAACTTGCACCAAGACTTGTTTACCGCTGCTCAGTGATAAGGTGCCAAAGTTATAAAATTCATTTATGCTTCAGACCCCTGCATCTGATTCCTCCTTGCCTCTGTGATCTATTCCAGCCTCAGATCACGAAGATGTCTGCTTTTCTCTAATTCCATTATTGTACAGGATTCCTGATTTTACTTTCTCCACCTTTGGTAGTAGCACCGTCATTCATAGGATATCGGCATCATTTATTACCCAAGGGCAGTTAACAGTCAACTACATGGCTTCAGTTCCAGAGTCATACGTAGTCTAGACCAGATAAGGGTGGCAGATTTCCTTCTCTAAAGGATATTAGTGAACCAGATGGGTTTTTCCAAAAAAAAACAACAATGGATTCATGGTAATCATTATCCGACTATTTCCAGATTATTATTGAATGCAAATTCCCCCACCTGCCATTGCAGGATTTGGACCCTGGTCTCCAGAACATTACCCTGGTCTCTGGATTAACAGTCCACCAATAATACCGCCAGGCCATTGACTCCCCATTTCCTCCTTAAACCTGTCCAGGTATTATCGCCTTGATAATGCATCCTAAATTCTCTGAATAAGCAGTGTTCATCTCGCTGAATATCTCCTACGCAACTGGCTAAAAGTTCTTTTGCAACACTACTGGAAAATAACTTTGAACACGCTAATATGGTGCAGAATGTGACGTTTAATATAAATTGAGAAGGGGAAGAGAAACGATCCTGAGCACAGGATAAAGAATACCTGACTGTGAAAGGTGTTGTGGGACGATACAGCTGGTAAGTCAGCAGGGAGAAAGTGAGGACTGCAGATGCTGGAAAAGCACAGCATCTGAAGAGCAGGACGTTTCAGGCATGAGCCCTTCATCAGGAAGTCAGCAGCACACTGTCAGGACATGGACAGTGGTGGAAACCTCACTTAGACACACTTGGCAGCAACAGAAGCAAAGTACGAAACACGAGCTAAAATGTACCGATTATTTGAGACAGAGGAAGTCAAACAATGGCAGAGAGGTGATCAGCAAGGGCGGCACGGTGACGACAGTGGTTAGCACTGCTGCCTCACAGCGCCAGAGACCTGGGTTCAATTTCCGCCTCAGGCGACTGACTGTGTGGAGTTTGCACGTTCTCCCTGTGTCTGCGTGGGTTTCCTCCCACAGTCCAAAGATGTGCAGGCCAGGGTGAATTGGCAATGCTAAGTTGCCCGTAGTGTTTGGTAAGGGGTAAATGTATGGGTGGGTTGCGCTTCGGCGGGGCGGTGTGGACTTGTTGGTCCGAAGGGCCTGATTCCACTGTAAGTAATCTAATCTAAATGAAACCAAATACTGGACATGGATTAAGAAGTAAAGGAACCATGAGACATGTCAAAAGGAATGGGGCATAGTATGAAAAACACACAATTTAAATGCATGGACAAAAACATTCACCTCTGAAATAACCTGACTGCTTCCCATAAGACCATAGAAAGGGGAGCAACGGGAAGATGTTTGGTCTGTTGAACCTGCTCCCCCATTCAATAGGATCAACAATCCACTTTCCCTGATAATATTTGATTTCCCTCCTGATCAAAACTCTCTCCATCTCCGCCTCAAGGACTCTGCCCCGACATCTCTCTGCGGCAACAAGTTCCAAAGACACTCAATCTGTTGAGAACAAATTCCTCCTCGTCTCAGTCTTGAATTGGCACCACTTTATTTGGAGACGATACTCTCTGGTCCTAGACTCTCCCATTAGGGGAAACATCCTCTCACCACGTTACCCTTTTGAGCTCTGCAAGAATCCAGTATGTTTCAATGACAGCACATCTCATTCTTCTCAATTCCAATGAGCAGAGCTCTGATTTGTTTCAGCTTTGTTCAATATCATTTCTTTGTTCTACGTTAATAACAATGTCTGGTTTGTGTTTCCCTTCAGTGTGTTCTTTTATAGAATCGCCGCAGTGTGGAAGCAGGCCATTTGGCTGAGCAGGTCCACAATGACCCTCCGAAGAACATCCACACCCACACCCAAACCCGTACCTGCTCCCTATTCTTTTCGAACATTCTGTTAAAGAATTGGTCACACCTCTTTTTGAAATGTTGCATGCAATTCTGGTCTCCCTCCTACAGGAAGGGTGTTGTGAAACTTGGAAAGGTTCAGAAAAGATTTACAAGGATGTTGCCAGGGATGGAGAGTTTGAGCTACAGGGAGAGGCTGAACAGGCTGGGGCTGTTTGCCCTGGAGCACCGGAGGCTGAGGGGTGACCTTATGGAGGGTTATTAAATCGTAAGGGGCATGGATAGGTAAGTAGATAAGGTCTTTTCCCTGGGGCAGGGAGAGTCCAGAACTAGCAGGCATAGGTTTAGGGTGAGAGGGGAAAGATTTAAAAGGGACCTAAGGAGCAACGTTTTCATGCAGAGTGTGTTTGGGATGCCAGAGGAGGTGGTGGAGGCTGGTATAATTACAATAATTAAAAACCATCTGGATGGGTACATGAATCGGAAGGGTTTAGAGGGATATGGGCCAAGTGCTGGCAAAAAGGAGTAGGTTAACTTAATATATCTGGTCAGCCTGGATGAGTTGAACCAAAGGATCTGTTTCCGTGCTGTACATCTCTATGACTCTACGCTTACACTGTTGGCTCAGGATTGAAATTCACAACATTCCCTCATTGTTCTCCATATCACATTGTGCCTCACCGTGGTCAACAGTCCTTCAATTTGAGGATGATGTCAACTCATGGCCATGAGTTTCTGTTCTGAGTAGAACCACAGATCTTCGGCCACATCTGGGATGACATCCCACGAAGTAATGCGATCCACAGAGCAGCATTTGCCTCATCAACAAGACATTGTTTGTGAAAGGTGAATGCAACATGATTGACAAGTTGTCTCCAAGCTTCTCTCAAATGTATGCCCCCAAATAAAGATGGCCGCCGTGACCTTGCAGCCAAGCTCTGGGCGAAACCTCAGCACAACAGTCATGGGCCAAAGGGCCTGTTCTGAGCTGTACTTTCCTATGTTCTATGAAACTCTGCTGTTCTGAACTTTCCCCCAGTTTTGCACAATCTTCAAAGGGTTATGGAGGACACAGTATGGAAAATAAAGAGAATGAAAACATGGGAAAGGTTAAGGCATGAAGACCACTGGCGATTTGTTACAAGGGGTCTGTGGAATGCTACACTAGTCAAAAGGTCACTGTGGCAGGATGGGATAAGAAGAGGAGAATACTCGTAACACCAATTGGCAGAGTAAGATTGGGGCTGAAAGGTTACTATAGCAGGATGAGATAGCAACTAGTAAAGTCAGCTTCACCTGCTTAATATCGTCATGGCAGGTTGGGACAGGTCACGACAATAAATATCTAATTATGACATTAGAATAATATGGAGTCGGGTGTCTGGGATGGAAGACAATTGTTGCACAGTCGGTAGTAAAATATCTAATTGCGACATTAGAATAATATTAAGTAGAATGTAGGAAAAACTAAAGTCGCAGCAGTAGCAAGATAATGGGAACTAACATCATTGGTTTATTGTAAATCTGGAGTGAGGCAATTCTGACTAACACAGGTGGGCATGCTGATATGCTAACAAAAACATGATAACAAAAAGATATAAATTAGAGCCATGGACCCTGAGGTCCTGCGGCATTCAAGAATTCCCTTTCTGGAGTGTCACGGTTTTTTTTATTGGCAAATAAAAGACCTACTTCTTGAAGAACTTTCCACATCTCCTGCTGCTTCTCTACATTTTCTCCACGACGTCGACATTGATGACCATTTGAGCTTGACATAATAATCCAGTAAACACCTCCCGCTTCGTGTGAAATGTTAGTGTGAAGATATTTCCCAGGTCATGGTGACAGAGGACGAAACTGACTCAGTAGAACGACTGAAAATTGACGAGGAAGAGACATTGACTAGAATGCTGACATTTCGGTTCGACAAAGCATTGCATCCAGATAAGATACATCCAAGGAAACAGCACTGAAAGAAATTCAGTGGGCCCAACCTTTCAGTCTTCCTTGGTCCCCCAAGACGGCAGAATTGCAAACAGCTTCTCCTTGGTTTAATAACTAGCCCAGCAATTTCAGAGTGGTCAGTTTAATACTAGCCGTGGGGAACCTTCGAGAAACAACTATTAGGGTTAGAATTAGTAGTCACATGCAGAAACGTGGGTAGGTGAGGAAGAGGTGGCATGTATTTACAAAGGGCAAGTCACTAACTTGCTGGAGGTTTTTCTTTCTGTCAGAAGAGATTTCATACAGTGTCACACAGCAGACTTGAGAGAAACGTGGTATGGATGTAAAGTTGGTTGAGGGATAGGAAACAGAGTAATGGGTCATTGGAAATTTTTCAGGTTGGAGGAAGGTTTGAAATGGATTTTCACAGGGCTCAGTATTGGATCCCTTGGCTTTTTAAAAAAATTTTTTATTAAATGATCTAGATTTTGGTCTGTGAGAGGCCACGTAGTGGTTCAGTGGTCAGCACTGCTGCCTCACAGCGTCAGGACCCGGGTTCGATTCCACTCTCGGGCAACTGTCTGTGTGGAGTTTGCACATTCTCTCCCCCCCACCATGTCTGTGTGGGTTTTCTCCCACAATCCAAAGATGCGCAGGTTAAGATGAATTGACTGCTAAATTGCCCATAGTGTTCAGAGATGTGTAGGTTAGGCGCATTAGTCAGGGGTAAACATCGGGTAGGGAAACGGGGCTGGGTGGGTTACTCTTCAGAGGGTCGGTGTGGATTATTGGGCCAAAGGCCTGTTTCCACACTGTAGGGAATCTATGAGGGGCATTGGATGAGTAAATTTAATTTTATTTAAATGCACCAGGTTACTAGAAGAAAAGGAGAATGGCAATTTTCTGCACCAGCATACTTAAGTTATTTTATAATAGTTATTTTTAAAGGTTCAGTTAAAGACCAAAAAAGGGCTACTCCGTAATTTGAAAATTTTTAGTTATACATTTAACTAAATTTGTTAAATTTTAGGTACTAAGAACAAAGAAGTATGTAAATCAGAAACCATAGCAATGCAATGAGATAAAAGCCAGAGAATTGACAGATCAATTAAGTTTTACTTGCATATATTTTTGAAGGATTGAAAAAAAGAGTCATTGATTCTATTGCTGCACTAACAGAGAGCTGTCTCAAGGAAAGGAGAAACTGAGTGTTAATTATTTCTGGGCACAAATATTTTTTAGAAAAGATAGAAAAGGAAGAGGGTGGCACTATTCGTTGAGGAGAGCATCAACTATCTGGGAAACAAGGATATCTCAAAGGTTCAAGAACAAAATTGATCTGGCTCGACCCAAGGAAAACAGATACAATAACGTTGCTGAGCAAGTTTATAAAAAGAAAAGAATGCAGAGGAACATATCTGCAAGGAAATTACATAAAGATGCAAGTGAAAAAGTGCAGTTATAATGAGAGAGTTCAGTTATCCAATATAGATTGAATATTGGTAGTGTATGGGACAGCGAGGAACATATTATCCTGGATTGCATGCAGGGGAGCTTCCTACATAAGTCTGCATCCATTGAACAAATAAAATTACACTGTCACATCTACAATCCCTGGTTGACCATGGCCTCTGATCATAAGGTGGGTGGGGGGGGAGGGAAGAGACTGAAGTAGAGCATTCTGGGATTGCTGACTACATGTGTAAAGCATGCTGGGACGGTTGACACACTTTTGTGCAATTTGTGCTCAATCTTGCTAAAGTGCTGACTGCTGCAGGAGCAAGCTGGATAAAGGGGCAGTATGACTATTACCGAGCAAAACCACAAACCCAAAATTGCCAGTGGCTGCAGTCTCAGCTGGCGGAAACCTGTGCGGGGATGATACACATGGGACGTTCTGTCTGAAGAACAGTTTACGTGATTGAAACGGTGCGTTTTGCTGTGGTTAAGGGTACAAAGGCCTGTGGATCTCTGCAATTTGGTCGAAACCCTGTGCTTCGGGTGACCTCGCTGCTCTCAAAAGCTTTTGTTTAGTAAACTCTGCTTTGACTTGCTGCTAAATCTGATTCTGGAGTAATTTTTCTCTACAACATGGGCAAGTGGATAAGGTGTCAGTGCAGAGCATGCAGCAGAATCACTAGCATCAATCCAGAGTTAGAAATTTCAATTGAGGAGTCATGATTTGGAGATGCCAGTGTTGGACTGGGGTGTACAAAGTTAAAAATCACACAACACCACGTTATAGTCCAACAGGTTTAATTGGAAGCACTTGCTTTCAGATGAAGGAGCAGCACTCCGAAAGCTAGTGCTTCCAATTAAACCTGTTGGACTATAACTTGGTGTTCGGGTGATTTTCAGTTGAGGAGAGCTGTCTTCAACAGGGGCAAGGACAGAGTTGGGCAGGATTAACTAGAATGAGAGGTCGGTGGGAAAAACTATGTTTGAATGGTGGGCTCCCTTCAAAGGCCGACAACCAATAAAGATCGCCAATCACACACAGTGTATGACAGCATGTAGGAGGGAAACCAGAGAAAGATGCAAGTAGCGGGTTCCAACAAGGGCAGATTTAGGTACAGCTCAGTTCAAGGGAAGACAGGGAAGCAGCAGAGACAGCTAGACAGGTTGTTTCAATGAAAACTCCATGAACCCCTTGCAATTGTTGAGGATGAAAGAGACAGGGGAAAAGGAGAGGTGTGCAAAAGGAACAAACTCGTATTTGAGATATTACGAAGAACAAACACACTGTGTCTTGAACACAAAGCTCATTGCTAATACTAAGCAAAAAAAAATCAAATCGACGAGAACTGGAGTTAATATCATCAGTGGAATCAGATTCCAATATAGGAGTTCAGTGCTGGTTACGATTAGAAGCAAAATCCCAACAGTGAGCAGTTACTTGTGAACTCCCTTGTGTGTCAGTAGGTGAGACAACCGAGTGAACCTCTTCCCACATTCGGAGCAGATGAATGGCCTCTCCCCAGTGTGAATTCGCTGGTGTATACTGAGGTTAGACGATCGCCTGAACCCAGTCCCACAGTGAGAACATCGGAACGGTCTCTCATCGGTGTGAACACGTTGATGGCTCAGCAGTTGTCCGGAACTTTTGAAGCACTTCCCGCACTCTGGACACTTAAAAGGTCTCTCGTCGGTGTGAACCAGCTTGTGTGTCAGCACTGACGTTAACCGAGTGAAACCCTTTCCACAGTCAGGGCAGGTGAACGGTCTCTCCGAACTGTGAATGCGTCGATGGGTTTCCAGCTCAGATGGGGACCTGAAGCCCTTCCCACAATCCCCACACTTCCATGGTTTCTCCTTGGTGTGACTGCGCTTGTGTTGGGTCAGTCCCGACGAGTCACTGAAACGCTGCGAAAATGGGTATGGCTTGTCACCACCGTGAGTGGCGCTCTCTCCTTCCATGTTCCAAACCTGACTATATTCGGGTCACAATTCAGGGAACGACATCAAATCCTGGTGGCGGTGGTTGGTGTCAGTTTCCCATCTGCGAATCCTGCCCTTCTAACTCCCTGTAAAATTGATTTAACAAAGGGAGTTAGACGGTGCCCGTTAAAAAAAACACCCGCAAGTTGGTTGCGAGAGTTGAACAAATTTGCTAATCTGTTGGATTCATGATACACAATCAAAAAGTGAACAAAGGCTGCTGGGGCTGTCATATAACCCAAGTGGTTCACTCCTGTCGATCAGAGAGTGGAATCCGTCACCTGGCCTGGACCTGCGCAGGACTCTGCCCTCTATGGGAGTGAAGACAAAGAGAAAATAGGAACAACGAGAAAGAGGTGAAGCAGAGGGACTGAATAAGTGCACAACTCAACCAGGTGTCTGACAGAATCTCTTGAACTTTCAGCCTTCACCAGCCCGAATGTCTAGGGGAGAAGGTCTATGTGAAACACCAACACCCCCAAAACCCCCTCCAAGTTAGGCGCTGCCCTGATTTGTGTGACATCCAGCCCTGGATGAGCAGGGATTTCCTCCAATTAAACACTGGGAAAAATTCCTAACCACCGACTCCATCCCTCGGCCTGGTGAACGTGTGAATCTGAAGCAGGCTGTTCACAACCGTAATGAAGTATTTCACACTGAGCTGCGCTTACAACAACATACGCCCATCAGCACCAAAACTGCCTGTTTTCATCTCAGTAATGTGACCCAACTCCACTCTAGTTTTGCAAACATCTGCAGCTGAAACTCTCACCCATTCCTCAGTTACCTCGAGACTCAAGTAACTTAATGCAAGACTGACTGACCTCCCACATTCAACCTCTCTGTGAAGCTGGGGTCATCCAAAACAGTGTTCTCGGAGCGCTTCAGCCTTATCTCTTGCATAGATGTGCTGGCATCCTCTTCCTGGAGTATGGGAATATTTACACAGCCACCCTTCTCCAATGAGTGGTTTAATTGTCCCCCAACATTCATGACGAGATGTGATCCCCTAACTGTGGAATTGCTTAGATTTATCTATCACTTGCTGCTTTTGCTGTTTGGTACACAAATGGTCTACTTGCGCTCCTTCACCAGGTTAAAACCTCTTCTTTAGGTGTGCTCAATGCTGAGCCTGGCATGATGTCCTGAACTCTTCATTAGATTGGGGTTAGTCCCCTGGCTTTATGGTAACAATAGAGTAGAGAATGTGTCAAAGAACTGTGCAGTGGTCACTCTCGACCAATACTGTCATGGATAGATGAGGTAAGATATGTTTGCCTCTCTCGTTAGTTCCTTCATTACCTGCTGCACACCCTGTCTAATGGCAATGTCCTTTAGGACTCAACCAGCGTGGCCAGTAGTGGTGATGCCATCCCACACCAAGAGGATATGCTGGCCACTCTCCAAATTGAGAGAGACAACGAGCGGTTCCTTGGCCATGTGAGACCTCAAACTAGCGCGAGGACAGGGGCGGGCTCAGTGGTTAGCACTGCTGCCTCACTGTGCCAGGGATCCGGGTTCGATTCCAGCCTCGGGGGCGACTCTCTGTGTGGAGTTTGCACATTCTCCCCGTGTCTGCCTGGGTTTCCTCCGGGTGCTCCAGTTTCCTCCCACAGTCCAAAGATGTGCAGGTTAGGGGCGAGTTGGCCGGGCTAAATGTCCGTAGTGTTCAGGGATGTGTAGATTACGTGCAGTAGTCAGGGGTAATGTCGAACAGTTGGGGAATGGGTCTGGCTGGGCTACTCTTCGGAGGGTGGGTGTGGACTTGTTGGGCCAGTTGGCCTGGTTCCATGCTGTAGGGATTCTATGGCTGTGGGATGATAGAGATTTCATGGTATCTGGACCTTCCACCCATCTTTACACCAGTGTGTCATTGCACCTGCTTGTCTGACAGCACATTCTCAAGGACAGTTTTGTCATCTGGGGCACTGTGTGTGAGGTATGATTCTGACAGTGTATGTCAGGCTGTTGTTTGGCTAGTCTTTGAGACAGCTGGTCCCAGCATTAACCAGACAGAAACTTGCAAGTTCATGGAATCATGGAATCTATGCAGTGTGGAAGCAGGCCATTAGCCCAACAAGTTAAGACTGAGGGAGCACTTTCAGACCAGTGACCAGAGATCTGTTAATTTTAAGATAGTTACAGATGCGGACAAAACTGGTTCACGTTCTATACTTGGGCAAGGTCAATTTTGATGGAATTAGACAGGAGCGTGCAGGGGCTGATGGGAGTAGTTTGTTTGCAGGCAAAGGGACCTGTGGCAAATGGGAGGCCTTTAAAAGTGAAATAGCCAAAGTTCAAGGTCTATATCTTCCTGTGAAGGTTATAGGGAAGGTTGGTAGGAATAGGGAACCCTGGATGACAAGAGATATTGAGGCATTGACCAGAAATAAGAAGGTATGACTCAGGTCTAGGCAGCTGGGATCAAGGGAATCGCTGTAGGTATATCGGGGACACAGGAGTATACAGAAGGAGGACACCAGGAGGGCGAAAAGGGGGCTCAAGATAGCCTTGACTGAAAACATTAGGGTGAATCCAAAGACATTCTTTAAGTATATTAAAGGTAAAAGAATAACTAGAGAGAGAATATAACCCCTCAAGGACCAAAGTGGACAAGTATGTGTAGAACTGTAGGTGACAGGCAAGGTTCTCAATGTATTTCTCCTCTGCGTTTACTGTGGAGAAAGACATGAAGTCTTGGGAACTTAGGGAAGTTAGTGGCCATATCTTGGGGACAGTCTATATTACAGTAGAGGAGGTGTTGGGTGTATTAGAATGTACAAAGGTGGATAAATCTCCAGGTGCTGACCAGATATTGCCAAGAACACTGCAAGAGATGAGAGAAGAAATTGCAGGGGCCCTGAATGATATTCTTGCATCATCGTTAGCTACGGATGAGGTCCTGGAAGACTGGAGGGTAGTGAATGTTGTGCCCTTATACAAGGCAGGCTGCAAAGAAAAATCTGGGAACTATAGGCCTGCAAGCCTAACATCTGGGGCAGGCAAGTTACTCGAGAAGATTCTGAGGAATAACATATCCATGCATCTGGAAAGACTGGGCTTGATTAGGATAGTCAGCATAGCTTTGAGAGAGGGAGATCATGCCTCACAAACTTGTTAGAGTTCTTTGATGAAGTGACCAGGAAGGTTGACGATGGTAGGGCAACAGACATAGTCTATAGGGACTTCAGTACGGCCTTTGATAAGGTTCCACATGGTAGGCTGTTCTGTAAGGTAGGATCACAAGGAATCTAGGCAAATTGCAAACATAATTCTCTTGATGATAGGAACCAGAGGGTAATAGTGGAAGGATGCTTGTTGGACTGGAGGCCTGCGACTAGTGGAGTAACTTAGGGGTCGGTGCTGGGCCCATTACTGTTTTAGATTAGATTACTTTAGATTACTTAGTATGGAAACAGACCCTTTGGCCCAACAAGTCCGCACCAATCCGCCGAAGCACAACCCACTCAGACCCATTCCCCCACATTTACCCCCACCCCTAATACTATGGGCAATTTAGCATGGCCAATTCACCTAACCTGCACATTTTTGGACTGAGAGAGGAACCTAGAGCACCCAGGGAAAACCCATGCAGACACGGGGAGAATGTGCAAACTCCACACAGGCTGTCGCCCGAGTGTGGAATCAAACCCAGGACCCTGGCGCTGTGAGGCAGCAGTGCTAACCACTGTGCCACCGTGCTGCCCTAAGGCAGGACTGTGTTTGCCGTCATAGATTCCAGTAGCTTACACAATACAGGCCATCCACACAGTTTAATTGTGTTGACACTTTTTGATGGATTGAGAGGGCAGTTAAGAGTCAAGCACATCATGGGAACGTGGAGTCACATTTCGGTCAGGCAGGACAAGAACGTCAGTTTTCCTTCCCTGAAGGATGTCAGTGGACCAAATGTGCTTTTATCATGGTCAACAAGAACATCAATGGTCATCATTTAACTCTCATCTGAAGTATGTCTTGTTCTCTTGGCATCCTCAGTACTCCATCCAAGCATTTGACATGGAAGAATATGATTCATCACCTTAGGTCGTGGACAAAGTGTGTTCTGGTATGATCAACAGGTAATATGCTTGCCCATCTTACCTGATGTCATGAGACTTCATGGGAGCTTCGATCAATGCCATGAGGCCAGGTTTGTTTCTCCTCATGCTGAAAGGAGATTAGTGGACCAGATTTTTTTTTCCAAATGATCATCATTCACAGTGTTTTTTTTAAAAATCTCAAATTCCACTCTTGAACCTGGCTCCCCAGAACATTAAAATTATCTCTGGATTGCTAGTCCAGTGATAATACCAGTGTAGCACCTATCTTGGTTTAACTGTTTCTGAAAGTGTCATCCATTCCTCTGTTAACTATAGACAGGACAATACTAACACCTTATTCGCCTCTCACATTCTGCTTCTTTGTACGTGGGGTCATCCAGAACGCTGGTGTATGCGCCCTCCTCGTTCCCATCATCTCCCTTTTACAAAGTTAAAAATCACACAACTCCAGGTTAGAGTCCAACAGGTTCATTTGGAAGCACTAGCGTTCGGAGCGCTGCTCCTTCATCGGGTGGTTGTGGAGTACACAATTAAACCTGTTGGGACTACAACCTGGTGTTGTGTGATTTTCAACTTTGGACATCCCAGTCCCAACACCGGCATCGCCAAATCATGCCCCTTTTACGGCCACCATTCCGCCCTTGCATCTAGACAACCTCTTGGCTCAGTAACAGAAAATACTGCACAGACTAACCTTCATCCTTCCAGACTTGGCAGCAGCAGCTGGCGCTCTATTTACATCTTGACGAATGGAGTGACTCTGCCAGACCTTGGTATAGTGTTTGTTTCTGAAGAGCCGGTCTTGCAAACCCTTCGCATCCTGCAAAAACAGTTTGCAAAAGAATAAAAAACCATATCCATCACTGCCATCCCATGACAGAAATCCAGAATAAAGAACCGAACATTTCCCTGGATTTGAGTTGGCGCGTGTGAAACCACCCAGCAAACTCAACACCGCGCATGCGCCTAGAATGACCCGTGCCCCTTACAAAGATGGCGGCGGCACAGGCCTCACTGGGAACATTGCCCCGAACAAAGATGGCAGGGCGAACGCGGTCCCTCTGACAGCCTGAGGCCCGCAGCCATTTTCCCGTTGGCAGCAAAACCCGGGACCGGGAAAGCCGTCGCGTCTCCGGCGGCCTGCACCGGGCGTTTATGAAACCTTCCCATCTACACTCGTACCCGCTCTCCGTTGTTAATCCCCGCCTCGATGTGATGAGCACTGCCGTACCATCCACAAAACCGGACCGCACACACGCCGCGGGGGGGGCAATGACGTGTATCCCCGCCCCCGTTCAACCCGATTGGTTGGAGGACCAGTCCGGCCCCCACGGTCCTCCAGTCCCGCCCACCCGTTTCCTATTGGTCCAGAGCACTCGGATTCCTTTGTGACGTATCACACCACCCCAGCTGATTGTTCCCAATGTTTGTGACGTGGCAGCCCCAACTGATTGATTGTTCCCAGATGCTCTCTCTCCATTGGTTCATTGAGGTGTCTCTGCTGCGAAGTCACTGAGAATCCCTACAGTCCATTCGGCCCAACGTGTCCATACCAACCCTCCAAAGAACATCCCACGTAAACCCATTCCCCTACGTTTCCCCTGACTAATGCACATAACCTACACATCCCTGAACACTATGGGGCAATTTAGCATGGCCAATTCACCCTGACCTGTACATCTTTGGACTGTGGGAGGAAACCGGAGCACCCGGAGGAAACCCACGCAGACACGGGGAGAATGTGCAAACTCCACACAGGCAGTCACCCTGAGGCTGGAATTGAACCCGGGTCCCTGGCGCCGTGAGGCAGCAGTGCTAACCACTGAGGCACCGTACCACCCAAAGACGTACTTCTACAGGACAGCGGCAACCTGACACTGTGCTGCTCATGGTGGCTTGACAGTATTGCCTCACCTTGCCAGCGATTTAAGCCTTGGGGTGACGGGTGGAGTTTGCCTCCCTGTGTCTGCTTGGGTTTCCTCCAGGTACTTTAACTTCACACCTCACATCTGAGTTGAGATAGCACCTACTATTCAAAGCTAAAAATCACACAACTCCAGGTTAGAGTCCAACAGGTTTATTTGGAAGCACTAGCTTTCGGAGCGCTGCTCCTTCATCAGGTGGTTGTGGAGAATAAGATTGTAAGACAGAATTTAAAGCAAAAGTTTACAGTGTGATGCAACTGAAAGTATGTATTGAAAAAGATCAGGATTGTTATATATAATTTATACAATATGTACCTCCAAATAAACCTGTTGGACTATAACCTGGTGTTGTGTGATTTTTAGCTTTGTCTATGTCAGACCAACACTGACACCTCCAAATCATACCTTGAGAACATAACCTTAAAACAGTTCTGGGATTTACAGATGAAGGAACTGAAACTAACATGACCACTCTAAACGATGAAAGACTCAAACTAAATTTGTTTAATATTACATTCCATGACACTGCAATCCTGTTGCTATAAATTCTGTGTCTTATGGTCCTGCTGCACCTGATAAAGAAGCAGCGCTTTGACAGCTAGTGCCTCCAAATAAACCTGTTGGACTATAACCTGATGTTGTGTGATTTTTAACATTGCCCATCTCCAAATCCAGTTTCCTCCCACAGTCCAAGGATGTGCGTGTTAGATTTGCCATTGTTAAAAATGTCCTGTAGAGTCCAGGGATATTCAGGTTTGGTGGGTTAGCCAAAGTTAAAAAAGACCCCTTGTGGGATTACGGGGTGGGGTGGAGATGCAGTTTCGAGAGTCTGTGCAGAATCAATGGGCTCCATCGTGTCTTTCTGCATTGTCGGGATACTGTGATTTTACTATGCAAGGGCTTTCCTGGTGAAGGGCTTTTGTATGAAACGTGGATTTTCCTGCTCCTTGGATGCTGCCTGACCTGCTGTGCTTTTCCAGCACCACTCTAATCTAGACTGTGATTTTACTATCCCTAGGTCAAAAATTAACAGCTTTTACTTTGCAATTTCTGAGAAGATTTGTAGCTTCGGTTGAGGTTCAGGTTGTAAGTTTGCTTGCTGAGTTGGCAGGTTTGTGCTCAGATGTTTCGTCATCATGCTAGGTAACATCATCAGTGAGCCTCTGGTGAAACGTTGGTGCTCCATTCCACTTGCTGTCTGTGTGTCTTGGTCTGTTAAGGTGGGTGATATCATTTCCGGTTCTTTTTCTCAGAGTTTGGTAAATGTCGTCCAAATCAATATGTTTATTGATGGAGTTCCGGTTTGAATGCCAGGCCTCTAGGAATTCCATGCGCGTCTCTGTTTAGCCTGTCCCAGGATGGATGTGTTGTCAGGATACTAGTGATAGGTGGTCATGTATTTTGGTGGCTAGTTGGTGTTCATGTATCCTGGTGGCCAGTTATCTGCCTGTCTGTCCGATGAAGTGTTTGTTATGGTCCTTGCAGGGTATTTTGTAAATGACAATGGTTTTGCTGGTTGTTGGTACAGGGTCCTTTAGGTTCATTAGTAGCTGTTTCAGTGTGTTGGTAGATTTGTGGGCTACCATGATGCCAAGGGAGGCCTGAGTTCAAGTCTCACCTGCTCCAGAGATGTGTAATAAATGTCTGGGAACAGATTGAGAAGAAAATATCAAACAAGTTTGTTCTGATGTTCTTTACACCCAAGGCAGAACTATGGTGCACCTTATTTGCTGTGTCAACCGATTCACTCGTTTTTACATCTTGCAGCTGTGGTTACAAAAGGACTTGGAAAACAAAATAAAGGTAATTTTTTTTGCTCAACTTCAGCCCCATTCAATCGCTGGGTATTTACCCAGCATCCTCAGCAGAGGAAGAATGTGCTCTGGTTGTTGCCATGGTGTGGGAGAATTGTAGAAGCCATTTTGTCACATACTAAATGTGCGGAAACCATTTTGCCTCATATTCAGCGTCTGCCCTGAACAAAGCTTGTTTTCCCATGTCAGCCTGAAAAACAGTCAGTCTTGTAGCTGCGCAGATAGTTGATAAACAAATGAAGCCATTGTAGGAGAAAGTGAGGACTGCAGATGCTGGAGATCAGAGTTCAAGGGTGTGTTGCTGGAAAAGCACAGCAGCTCAGGCAGCATCCGAGAAGCAGGAGAAATGATGTTTTGGGCAAAAGCCCTTCATTAGGAATGAGGTTTGTGAGCCAAGGGGGGCTGGGAGCTAAATAGGAGGTGGGGGGGGGGGGGGGGGGGGGGGGATAGTAGGTTGGAAGGAGATCGCTGAGAGTGCAATAGGTAGACGGAAGTGGGGGGTAATGGTGATAGGTTGGTCAGGAGGGTGGAGCGGATAGGTGGGAAGGAAGGTGGACAGGTAGGGCAGGTCATGAAGGCGGTGCCGAGTTGGAAGATTGGAACTGGGAGAAGGTGGGGGGAGGGGAAATGAGGAAACTAGTGAAGTCCACATTGATGCCGTGTGGTTGCAGGGTCCAAGGTGGAATGAGAGGTGTTCTTTCTCCAGGCGTCGGGTGGTTAGGGTGTGGAGATGGAGGAGGCCCAGGACCTGCATGTCGTCGGCAGAGTGGGAGGGGGAGTTGAAGTGCTCGACCACAGGGCGGTGGGGTTGGTTGGTGCGGGTGTCCCAGAGAGGTTCTCTGAAGCGCTCTGCACGTAGGCGTCCTGTCTCTGCAACGTAGAGGAGAATGCATCGGGAGCAACGGACACAGTAAATGACATGTGTGGAAGTGCAGGTGAAACTTTGATGGATGTGGAAGGCTCCTTTGGGGCAAATGGGTGAAGCCATTGTCTACTATCACCTGCTTATCAGTTACTAACGGTTGCGACCAGGCACTACGTGTCTGGGGCTGACGTTATGCAAATTGTCCTGTGCCTGCATATTATCCTGTAGTTAACGGTCAGCTAATTGCACGCTATAAAGTCTCGTGAAGCTCTGTGACCTGTTGGAGTGATTCGGGACCATCCGATCTAACTGGTTGCCCTTTCTCTCCCCGCGACATGTCGCGAATAAACGTGTCAGTACTCAAGACTTGTATGCGCGATTCACTCCAAAATAGCTATTTCTCCAACACGCGGGCTCCATGCATTGCAGTGGAGTGACACAAACATGCGCTGTGCCAGACCGTGAGTGAATCGGCTTGGAGTGGGAAAGGAAAAGGGGGACTTCAGCAAAACAACAGAGTAGGTCACTGGGGGAAGGAATAAAGGCAGTGACTTGGACCCGAAAGCCTCATAAATACGTGGGGAAGTCTGCAGATGACAGAAAAGAAACAAATAGTTTCACCTTGCAGCACAACACCAGAATGAGTGACTCTCTCGCTCTACTCAGGCCCAGGTTACCACTGCCATCTTCAATGGGAACGCATGCACTGACCACCATGTTTACGTGGGACGAATTACACATCTAAAGGTGTGTAGGTTGGGGTGGATTGGCCACACCAAATTGACCATCGTCTTCAGGGACGTGCAGGTTAGGGTGAATTGGCCATGCTAAATTACCCATAGTGCTCTGGGATGTACAGGTTAGGGTGGATTGGCCACGCCAAGTTGACCATCGTCTTCAGGGACGTGCAGGTTAGGGTGGATTGGCCATGCTAAATTACCCATAGTGCTCTGGCATGTGCTGGTTTGGGTGGATAGACCATGCTAAATTGCCCACAGTGCTCTGGGATGTGCAGGTTAGGGTGGATAGACTATGCTAAATTGCCCACAGTGCTCAGGGATGTGCAGGTTAGGGTGGATTGGCCATGCTAAATTACCCATAGTGCTCTGGGATGTGCAGGTTAGGGTGGATAGGCTATGCTAAATTACCCATAGTGCTCAGGGATGTGCAGGTTAGGGTGGATAGGCTATGCTAAATTGCCCATTGTGTTCAGGGATGTGCAGATTAGGTGCATTAGAGTGGTGCTGGAAAAACACAGCTGGTCAGGCAGCATCCGAGGATCAGGAAAAACACATTTCGGGCAAAAGCCCTTCATCATTAGTCCAGGGAAATGTAGAGTAATAGGGCAGGGGGTGGGTTATTCTTCATAGGGTCAGTGAGGACTTGTTGGGGCCAAGTGGCCTGTTTCCATACTGTAGTGTCAAAAAGCTAGTCCCTTCCTTTTTTCCTAAAAGCTGTTCCTTGGCTCAAGGAGACTGTCTTTGATTTTTCTCAGAGGGGTAATAAACCGGGCTGGGCTCCGATCAGACGGGTTTTGTACAGAGGTGGAAAGGATGTTGAGAGGCCTTTTGTAAACAGATGAGATTTCAGGCCAAAGTGGTCACGCTTTAGAAGTGTATAAACAGACCATCATATTTTCATCCTCTCTCTTCCCCCCCCCCTCTCTTCTCCCATTGAGGTCAGCTTCCTATGTCGGTTCAGACTGGTTGATAGATTCCCCTTCTAGATGGACATTCCTGAACAATACTGGATTAGTGGTGCTGGAAGAGCACAGCAGTTCAGGCAGCTGCTCCTTGGATGCTGCCTGAACTGCTGTGCTCTTCCAGCACCACTAATCCAGTATTTGCTTTCCAGCATCTGCAGTCATTGTTTTTACCTCATTCCTGAACAATATGTGGTTTTGTGACAACCCAGCAGCCCTTCCACAAACTACCAGACTCATTCAGCTTAATTTCACTACTCCTGTATGCTTTATGAATTCCCACTCATAGTTTGTTCTTCCTTTTGTTTAAAAGACATCAAATGGGGGCATTAGAATGGAAGGATTTATAGTCGGGCCACTGAAAACAAACATTACATCATGAGACCGTGCTAAATTACCCACATTGCTCATGGATGTGCAGGTTAGGGTGGATAGGCCAAGCTAAAATTACCCATAGTGCTCTGGGATGTACAGGTTAGGGTGGATAGACCATGCTAAATTACCCATAGTGCTCTGGGATGTACAGGTTAGGGTGGATAGACCATGCTAAATTACCCACAGTGCTCTGGGATGTACAGGTTAGGGTGGATAGACCATGCTAAAATTGCCCACAGTGATTTATCACAAACGTAAATGTTATCGAACCCTGAACAGGGAAGTATTTCTGTTGGGAAAAAAAGTCTTTGGAATGTGGGGATGGTTGGAAGTGATTCAGTTAGCCATCTAACGCCGATCTGGGCAGTCACACAGGGGGGACAGGCAGTTCATCTGCTCCGTATAGAGGAAGGGGTTCACTCGCCATCCAGTCTGCTGAGACACCAGCAAGTTCTTACTGATCTTTTAAATGCCTGGGTTGCAGGGACTGCTTTAAAAGCAGTGAGGCTCCGACGTCCCATCGACACGTTCACGCTGCTGAGAGACTGTTCCAGCACCGTCACGGTGGGAACTAGGCTCAGACTAGGCTCAGACTTTCTGTTAAGAAGATGTGGAAGTGTACCATGCCTTTACGAGAGTTAAAAGTGAGCAGAACTATCTGACAGCGCCAAGTGTTCCGAACAAGATGCAAATGGCCCAGCAGCTCGTGTAGCTGGTTGCCTGGAGACCAAAACAAATTTGAATTAGGCCAATCAGTTTAAATTATACTCCAAAACATACCAAACTCCAATCGAGTTTGAATGCAGTATATTGACAATACTAAAAGCCAATGACATAATCCGTTTTTTTGGGTGGGTATAAGACCAGGAAAACGTGAACAGTAGAGGGAGAACTGTGAAAAGACCAACAGATGTAGGCTGCTAGTGGGAACTCTCGGAGAGGTTCCTGTCTAGAGAAGGAGTTTGGACAGAGAGAAACATTGACACCGACCTGGACAGCATGTCTACAGAGGAAGATACAAAGGGAAGATTCGACAGCTGGCTGGTTTTGAAATTTGAATTTTTTGGTAAATCTTAATCAGGGGTTTTATCGGACTAGTATTGTAGAGGAGAAGGTAAAAGTTAGGTTAGAGACAGGAGTTGTAAATAGTTGTTCGTTAATTATTTCTCTGTTCGACTTTAAAAAATAAAATTGCTAATTTTTACTTTAAATAATGATCTTTTGGGATAGTTCTTGGCCTCTGAAGTATTCACAGACTACCGCACAGGGCACATCTTTTCTGTGTTACTGGGTTACTGGTTTAAATTAGTAGGGGGGGGGAGTTTACCCCGGTGTCGTAACACATTCCAATTCCCTCATGTAGATACAAGTGGGGAGAGACCTGCTCAGAGTGTGGGAAGGGTTCCTCAAGGTCATCTGACCAGCTGAGATATGAGTGAGTTTACAAATAAGTGCAGTGAATGGATTTTTGCTGGTAACCATATCTGAGATTAAACAGTATTCATTGCAATCTATTTAATTCTGACTTTAATCATTTCTAACCTTGTAACAATGCCAATATTCTCAATAGTCAATAAATCAACTTTGTGTTTAATCCAGTTGATCAGTGTTACCCAGTTAATATCTATATGTAAGATGGTTGCTTTTGAAGAGTTCTCACTCTACCGCTCTACCTTATCTCCTTCATCCTCACCTCAAACAACTCGAAAACAGTACAGCACAGTACAGGCCCTTCAGCATGCAATGTTGTGCCGAGCATTTAGCTTCATCTAAGACCAAACTAACCTTCACTCCCCTCAATTCACTGCCGTCCATGTGCTTGTCCAGCCGTCGCTTAAAGGTCCCGAATGTCTCTGACTCTCGGGACCACCGCTTGCAGTGCTCCCCACACGCCCACCACTCTCTGGGTTTTGCTGCTCTGACATCTCCCCTATACCTTCCTCCAATCACCTTACAGTTATGCCCCCCCTCGTGACAGTCATTTCTGCCCTGGGGCAAAGTCTCTGTCTATCCACTCTGTGCATGCCTCTCATGACCTTGTACACCTCTATCAAATCACCTCTCTTCCTCCTCTCCAGTGTGAAAAGCCCGAGCCCCCCCAACCTCTCTTCACCCTCTCTAAAGCATCTATATCTTTCCTAGAATGAGACAATCAAAACTGTACTCAATATTCCAAGTGTGGACTAACCAGTGTTTCATAGAACTGCAGCAAAACCTCATGGCTCTTAAACTCGATACCCCTGTTAATGAAAGCCAAAACACTTCTATTAGTGTTTGCTTTCTTAACAAACCTATCAACTTGGGTGGCAACTTTGGGGGATCTATGTCCGTGGACCCCCCAGATCCCGCTGTTCCTCCACACTGCCAACAATCCTGCCTTTAATCCTGTATTCAGCATTCAAACTCGACCTTCCAAAATGCATCACCTCACATTTATGTAGTCTGAACTCCACCTGCCACCTCTCAGCCCAGCTCTGCATCCTGTCCATGTCAATGTCTTGTTGTAGCCTGCAAAAACCCTCGACACTATCTACAACTCCACTGACACTTGTGTCATCTTACTAACTTACAAACCCACCCTTCCACTTCTTTATCCAAGTCATTTATTAAAAACTGCAAAGAGCAGGGGCCCAAGAACAGATCCCTGTGGGGCACCACTGGTCATCGACCACCAGGCGGAATACTTTCCATCCATTACCACTCGCTGCCTTCAGTCAATAATTCTGTATCCAAACAGCCAAATTTCCCTGTATCCCATACCTTCTAACTGTCTGAATGAGCCTACCATGGGGAACCTTTTCAAATGCCTTACTGACATCCACACACCCCATATTCACTGCTTGACCTTTGTCAACTTGTCTTGTCACATCCTCAAAGAACTCAATGAGGCTTGTGAGGCATGACCTGCCCCTCACAAAGCCACACTGACTATCTTCAATCAAACTTATGTTCTTCCAAATAGTCATACATCCTACCTCTCAGAATCCTTTCCAGCACCTTGGTTACTACAGACGGACAGGTCTGCAATTCCCAGGGATTTCCCTATTCCCTTTCTTGAACACAGGAACAACATTTGCCTCATAGAAGACTCTTGGAGCTTCCTTTCCCATGAAGATCAAGACAATCCAGTCAGCTGCCTGTGTTTGTCTCCGTCCCTTTCACTGGACCGCTGGGTAAAACTGCTTTGAACTTGCCCCAGCGTCAAGCAATCTCTCGTTCACCACTCATCAACGGAGTGAGTCAGAGTGCGGGGTAGACGTTGTTGATCCTCTGCGAATTGCTTCGAGTAATCCTTTGTACGCTCAGGAAAAGAGCTGCCCATGCGCTGTGTAAATCATGACATCAGCACAGGCAGGACTGACTTCTCCCGGAACAACACGAACTGTCTGCTGCTGGGCACGTGCCCCTATTCCCCTCAGAGGCTCACTGAGTTCTAACGTACATCATTCTCCAGTGCTGTCCATTTACAAAGTTGAAAATGCCCCGACACCGGGTTAGAGTCAAGGAGCTGTGCTCCGACAGCTCGCTTTTTCAGATAAACCCTTTGGAAATCTCACCTGGTGTCGTGCGATTTTCAACTTTGTCGACCCCAGTCCAACAGCACTATCTGCACAGCATGGCTCCATTTCAAACACTTCCATCAGCTTCACTATCGGATAGCAACAGGATTGCTACTTTTACAAAAATACATTCTCAGTTACTGTCCCTCAGATTTCAAGGCTTCCTGTGGTATTACTGTGGGTGGCACAGTGGCTCAGTGGTTAGCACTGTTGCCTCACAGCGCCAGGGACCCATTCTCGATTCCAGCCTCGGGGAACGTTCTGTGTGGAGTTTGTGTATTCTCCCCCCCACCGTGTCTGTGTGGGTTTGCTCCAGTCTCCTCCCTCTATCACAAAGATGTGCGGGACACGTGAATCAGTCAGGGGTAAATGTAGAGGGTTTGGATGGGATACTCTTTGGTGGGTCGGTGTGGACTTGTTGGATCGAAAGGCCTGTTTGCACACTCTAGGGATTCTAATTCCACACTGATTCAGATCATCTCCCACTAACGAACCCTATCACATCTGAGTTCCGCATTACAATTTGATTCATTGGTACTGAAAACACATCCCATTTGTCCCTTTTTATCCTAATGAAGGAAACTACACACATACACACACACACACACACACACACACACACTCTCAGGTTTTATCAGTATATAAAAGGTGAGATCTCAGCTCAGACAACGTATTACAGGTGTGTGCTTAGAGTCTGTCTATGTCCCAACCTAGAGTCAGACTGGTTTTATTTCCAAAGTAGTTTCTTATAAAATGTCACATTGACTGACTGCCTACAGACTGTGTGCTTTTTGAACAAAATAGAATGTATCTGCAAATACAATCTGCAAATGCAAATTCAACCCATTCACACTTACATGGGTGAGGGAGAGGGGCAGACCGAAAGTGTGTGTGTGTGAGTGAGAGAGGGGGGGAGAGAGAGTGTGTGTGGTAATGCATGTGTGCTTGAGACAGTGTGTGCGCAAATGTGACGGTGTATATGCCTGTGAGAAAGTGTATGTGTGCGAATGTGTGAGTGTGTGTGAGAGCGAGAGTGAGAGGAAGACTGTGTGAGAGAGAGTGAGACAGAGGGATAGAGTGAGAGAGAGAGAAAGAGAGAGAGCGCGTGTGTGTGAGAGAGTGAGAATGAACGACTGCGAGAGAGAGAGAGAGTGAGAGTCAGTGAGACTGAGAGAGTGAGAGTGAGAGAGAGGGAGTGGTAGTGAGAGAGAGGGAGTGTGAGAGTGAGAGTCAGTGACAGTGAGAGTCAGTGAGAGTGAGAGTGAGAGGGGGAGTGGGAGTGAGAGAGAGGGAGTGAGAGAGAGAGAAGAGAGGGAGTGAGTGAGAGAGAGAGTGGGAGTGAGAGAGAGGGTGAGTCATTGACAGTGAGAGTCAGTGAGACAGAGTGAGAGAATGAGAGTGAGAGAGAGAGGGAGTGAGAGTGAGAGAGAGGGAGTGAGAGAGAGAGTGGGAGTGAGAGAGAGAGTGGGAATGAGAGAGAGAGTGGGAATGAGAGAGAGAGAGGGAATGAGAGAGAGAGAGAGAGAGAGGGGGAGAGGAAGTAGGAGTGAGAGGGAGAGTGAGAGTGTGGGAGTGGGAGTTGGAGACAGAGAGAGAGGGAGAGAGAGAGAGACAGAGAGAGAGAGACAGAGAGAGAGAGAGAGACAGAGAGAGAGAGAGTGCGTGTGTATTGTGTGGTGGGGTCACCCGTGGTGTGACATGAACCCAAGATCCGGGTTGAGGCTGTCCTCATGGTTACTGAGCTTAGCTGTCAGCCTCTGCTCAGTGACTCTGCATTGTTACGTATCCCAAAGTCAACGTTGGAGGACATTTACCCGAAAATCCGAGGCCGATTGTCTCTGACAACTGAAGTGTTCCCTGACTGGGAGGGAACATCCCTGACTGGCGATTGTTGCGCAGTGTCCATTCATCTGTTGTAGCGTCTGCTTGGTCTTGCCACTGTACCATGTCTCGGGGGCATCCTTGTCTGCAGCGTATGAGATCGACAATGTTAACCGAGCCATGGGTACCTGCCGTGTACATGGTAGGTGGTGTTCCCACGTGTAATGGTAGCGTCCTTGGCAATGCTCTTACACATCTTGCCATGGTTGCCGAGACAGGGTTGGATGGTGGTGTTGTCCTGAAGGCAAGGTAGTTCGCTGCGAACAAAGATCTGTTTAAGGTTTGGTGGTTGTTTAAAGGCAAGAGGTTGTGGCATAGGGAAGATCTTGGCTCACTGTCATCCTGATGAAGGGTTTATACCCGAAACGTCGACTCTCCTGCTCCTCAGATGCTGCCTGACCTGCTGTGCTTTTCCAGCACCACAGTTTTTGACCTGTCATCAATAATGTGTTGCAGGCTGCGAGGAACATGGCATAGTCTCTCCGTTCCTGGGAAGTACTGGACGATGAAGGTTACCTATCGGACATGTCCCTTGTCTGTCTTTCTCCCTGTAAGCCTTGATCCCCTTGACAATCAAGAACCTACCGAGAGATTCATTATAGATATCATCGATTCCCCACTCTCTGGCTAAAGAAGTTTCTCCTCACCTCCGTTCTAAAGGATCTTCCCTTTACTCTATGGCTGTGCCCTTAGGTCCTAGTCCCCCCTACCAATGGAAACATCTTACCAACATCTACCCTCACCAGGCCACTCAGTATTCTCTAAGTTTCATAGGACATAGAACATTCCAGCGTAGTACTTTGACCCTCAATGTTGCGCCAACCTGTGAAACCAATCTGAAGCCCATCTAACCCACACTATTCCATTTACATCCATATGTTTTTCCAATGACCATTTAAATGCCCTCAAAGTTGGCAAGTCGACTCCTGTTGTCGGCGGTGCATTCCATATCCAGACTATTCTCCGAGTAAAGAAACTACCTCTGATATCTGTCCTATGTTTATCACCCCCTCAGTTTAAAGCTATGTCCCCTCGTGCTAGCCATCATAATCTGAGGGAAAAAGGCTCTCACAATCCACCCTATCTAACCCTCTGATCATCTTGTATGTCTCTACTAAGTCACCTCTCAATCTTCTTCTCTCTAACAAAAACAGCCTCAGTCCCTCAGCCTTTCCTCATAAGACCTTCCCTCCATACCAGGCAACATCCTGGTAAATCTCCTCTGAACCCTTTCCAATGTTTCCACATCCTTCCTACAATTTCAATCAGATTCCCCCTCATCCTTCTAAACTCCACTGAGTATAGACCCAGGGTCCTCAAATGTTTGTCGTACGTTAAGCTTTTCATTCCTGGGACCATTCTCGTGACCCTCCTCTGAACCCAATCCAGGGCCAGTACGTTGTTCCGGAGATATGAGGCCTAAAACTGCGCACAATACTCCAAATGTGGCCTTGCCAGAGACTTATAGACCCTCAGAAGAACATCCCTGTTTTTATATTCAAGTCCATTCAAAATAAATGCCATCATTGCATTTGCCTTCCTAAAGACTGACTCATCCTGCAAGTTTACCTTGAGAGAATCCTGGACTCGAGCTCCCAAGTCTCTCTGCACTTCAGACTTTTGAATTTTCACCCCACTTGAAAAATAGTCTATGCTTCTGTTCTTCCCACCAAAATGCATGAGTTCATACTTTCTCACATTGTAATCCACCTGCCACTTGTTTTCCCACTCTCCTAACCTGTCCAAACCCTTCTGCAGCCTCCCTGCCTCCTCAATGCTCCCAGTCCCTCTACCTATCTTTGTATCAACTGCAAACTTAGCCAGAATGCCCTCAGTTCCTTCATCAAGATTGTAAATGCATAAAGTGAAAAATTGTAGCCCTAACACTTAGCCTTGCGGAACACCCCTTGTCACCGGCTGCCATCTTGAGAAGGACCCTTTTATCCCCACTCTCTGCTTTCTGCCAGGCAGCTAAGCTTCTATCCATGTTAGGACCTTGCCTCTGAAATCATGGCCCCTCAACTTACTCAGTAGCCTCACGTGTGGCACCTTGTCAAACGCCTTCTTGAAGTCCAGATAGACGACACCCACTGGCTCTCTTTGATCTATCATGCATGTTACGTCCTCAAAGATTTCTAGCAGTTTTGACAGGCATGACCTCCACTTGGTGCACCCATGCTGACGTAGCCCAATATCATACATTTCCAAGTGTTCAGAAGGGCCTGTTCTGCGTTGTATTGTTCTATGATTGCCTCATCTTCCCATACTTCTTTTTCCTCAGGATGAATCTCTATTGTCTCTCCTGAATTACTCCCATAAACTCCTGCCATTGCTGTTCCACTGTCTGTTCTACTTGCCTCCTCTCCAATCAATTGAATTGAATTGAATTTATTGTCATGTGTACCGAGGCACAGTGAAAAGTTTTATCTACAATCACTACAGGCAGATCACAGAGTTCAGTAGCACAGAGAGTAAGTAATAGGTAAACAGCAGTAAAAACAAAAACATAGGTACAGGCGAATGTTAAGAGTTTGTGAGTCCATTCAGTACTCTAACAACAGTAAGGTAGAAACTGTTCTGAAACCGGCTGGTGTGTGTGTTCAGGCTTCTGTACCTTCTCCCCTATGGTAGAGGTTGTAGAAAAACATTGCCAGGGTGGGATGGATCTTTGAGAATGCTGGCGGCCTTTCCTTGACAGCGGGCCTGGTAGATGGATTCTATAGATGGGGGGTTGGCCTTTGTGATTGTCCGGGCTGAGTTCACCACTCTCTGTAACTGTCTCTGATCTTGAATGGTGCATTTGCCATACCAGGTAGTGATACATCCAGACAGAATGCTCTTGGTGGCGCACCTATAAAAGTTGGCGAGGGTATTCACCATCATGCCAAATTTCCTCAGCTGCCTGAGGAAGAAGAAACATTGTTGGGCCTTTGTAACCAGGGTGTCCAAATGAAGAGTCCAAGAAAGCTTGTTAGGGATGACCACTCCCAGGAGCTTGACACTCTCTGTGCTGTTAATGTGTCGGGGGGCATGGGTATCATCCCGCTGAAAGTCAATAATGAGTTCCTTGGTTTTGCCGGCATTAAGAGCTAGGTTATTCTCAGTGCACCATTTTTCCAGGTCTTCCACCTCCTGTCTGTAGTCTGTTTCGTCGCCATCTGAGATTCAACAGACTATGGTGGTGTGTGTAAATGACATTAGTCTGGTATTTGGCGATGCAGTCATGGGTATACAGTGAGTACAGTAGGGGGTTGAGTCCGCACCTCTGGGGGGGGGGGCTCCAATGTTGAGTGTTATCACAAGCCCACTGCCCATTAATTACGCAGCCTAGCGGCAGCTGCAAATTAAACTGTTAGTTCGTACATACATTTCACAGACCTACATTTTTTAACGTCTACAGAAGTGAATGCTATCTCATATTGGAGGTTTGAACTGGACAGGAACGGATAAGTCATGTAACGGACAGTACATCATCTATGAAAGCAGCACCTGCGTCTAAGGGGCCGGGGGACTGAGATGACTTGCAGCTGCCAGGACATTTTAACAAAACAAATTCCTTGACTCAGTTTCTCACAGCAGGGTTAGCAGTCTGTATCTCACTGCAAAGGTTGCTTTGTGGCAAAATGGCTTCCACGGACATTTTGTGTCAAATCTGGTCCGACTTACTTCCACACTCTGCCATTCCTCTCCTTCTCCTGTGAGACGCTGTGTTTGATCTCAACGTTTTTGTTCATGGGGACCTTTACAGGAATTTGCAACAGCATCATTAAGTTGGGAAATTCTACTGGGATTTCGGAGAGGTTATTCTGTATTCTGTTTTTGTTTGTATCCGTTTCATTCAGCACTCTGTAAATAAATTCTGTTTCGTTCAAAACTGAGAGGTTTTGACGAACTGCATCACTCCAGGAATATCCACTTAACTCTCGCTCAAAACAACTAGAAATGTTAGGGTCTGGGCTACCTTCGTGAAATGTTTTGAGGGTCCATAGCAGCGTCAAGAAGGACACTACCATTACATGTAGGGACACCACCCACAACGTGTGCACTGGGTACTCACGTGACTCGGTCAACGCTGTCTGTCACATTCGCTGCAGGCAAGGATACCCTGAGGTATGGTGTAATGGGGAAACCAAGCAGACACTATGACAACAGATGAATGGACACCATCTAACAATTGCCAGATAGGGATGTTCCCTCCCCGTGGAGGAACACTTCAGCAAAGACATTCGGCCTTGGAGCGCCCGGTCAACGTCCTCCAAGGCGGACTCTGGGTCACGCAACAACACAGAGTTGCTGATCAGAGGCTGATCGCCAAGTTTTGTACCCATGAGGACAGCCTCAACCAGGATCTTGGGTTCATATCACACTACAGGCGGCCCCACCACACTTACACTCTCACGCACTCTCTCTCTCTCTCTCACACACACACGCACCCTTTCGCAGGAATATACTCTGTCACACTTTCACACATGCTGTCTCAAGCACACGCGTATTCACACACACACACACACACACACACACACACACTCTCTCTCTCGTGCATGCACACACACGTGTCAACGGGATGAATCTGCAATTGCAGATTTGTATTTGCAGATGCATAGTATTTTGTTCAAAAAGCACACAATCTGTAGGCAGTCAATGTGACATTTTACAAATACCTCCTTTGGAAAATAAAACCTGTCTGACGCTAGGATGGGACAGACTCTGAGCACACACCTTTAATGCACTCTGATATCACCTTTTTACAATTTACTGATGAAAGAAATTCTGAGATTTCCATATTAATCAATCGAAACTCGCACCTCCATTTCCAAGTGATTAAATACTATACAGTAATATAGGTTAGTCTAATAAGTTAGCTGCATGGTGGCTCAGTGGTTAGCACTGCTACCTCACACTGCCAAGGACCTGGGTTCAATTCCAGCCTTGGACCACCGCCTGTGTGGAGTTTGCACATTCTCTGTGTGGGTTTCCCCCAGGTGCTCTGCTTTCCTCCCACAGTACAAAGACGTGCAGGTTCGGGTGGATTGACAGTACTAAACTGCCCATAGTGTTCAGGGATGTGTAGGGTTAGGTGCATTAGTCAGGAGTAATGGGTTTGGGTAGGATACTCTTCGGAGGGTCAGTGTGGACTTGTTGTGCAGAACGACCTGTTCCCACACTGTAGGGATTCTTCTATTCTATTAGTTGTATTAGGCTTTGATCGTTTCGTTATAAATTCGGTGTCCTATGTACGTTGTCCCACTATCTTACTGACAAAGGAGCAGCGCTCTGCAAGTTAGTGCTTCCCAGTGAACCTGTTGCACCATGACCTGGTGCTGTGTGATTTTTCAATGTGGCCAATACTAACAGCATGCAACTCTCCTCGCGCTGATCCGGGCTCAGCACCGCCCCCTGTCCTCCCCCATCGGCTGGAGGACAGCCCCGCCTCCTATTGGTTGAGACCGACGTCAATCACGCCTGTTGGGAGACCAGGAGCATGCGCCGTGACGTCTTGCTGCTGCCGTGATCCAGAGAGCGCATGCCCAGTCACCATCTTTGCCCAGTCTGCCTCTGGCCTCCCAGAGCCAGGAATCGGGGAAAGGCCGCCATCTTTATTGGGGGGTGTGGGAGATTAGAAATGTTGTTTTTGTAGGTGGGGGGGGGGTGGTGGGGTGTTAATTCTTGTAGCATGCAGCATACTTAAGGCTGAGACTTTAATGAATATAGAGAGGGTCTTTTAAAGAAAATAGTTTTAAGCTAGGAAATAACTTGAAAGGATTGTAGCTGACCACAAAAAGCAACAGCAAGGGCATTTCACAATAAAGCTTATAGTATGATAAGAGAAACTGGATAAAAGAACAAACTTTAACAAACAAGGACAAAGAATGCAGACAAGGACAGCAGGATGGCCAGATAAGAAAACAACTACCAAGTGAGGTAATCGGCTTATGATAGGATGGGAACAGGGTGGCATGACTTTAACTCCCCTTCCCACTCTGCCAAGGACATGCAGGTCCTTGGCCTCCTCCATTGCCAGACCCTGGCCACACGACGCCTGGAGGAAGAGCACCTCATCTTCCGCCTAGGAACCCTCCAACCACAGGCGATGAATGTAGATTTCTCCAACTTCCTCATTTCCCTTCCCCCCCCACCTTATCTCAGTCCCAACCCCCGGATTCAGCACCGCCCTCTTGACCTGCAATTTTCTTCCCGACCTCTCCGCCTCCCCCCAGCCTATCACCCTCACCTCCTTCCACCTATCGCCCCTTTGCACCCCCCCACCTCCCACTTTTTATCTCAGCCCGCTTGGCACACCAACCTCAAGCCCTTCTTCAGGAATATGCCCGAAACGTCGATTCTCCCTCTCCTCAGACACTGCCTGGCCTGCTGCGCTTTTCCAGCACCACACTCCTTTCCCTAAACTATCTAACAACTATTCGTTGTTAGACTTTTTTCAAAAAGTTGTTAATTTTTACTTTAAATAGTGACCTTTGGGATCGGTCTTGGCACCCTTGAATTTTCACAAATTACAGCATGCGGTGAATCTTTTCTGCGTGTTGGGTTTAAGTTAGCAGAGGGGTTCACCCGTGTGGTAACAATATTAATGAACTGAAACCTGCAACCCATTCTCAAAGATGAAACACTTAACAGCAATCTAGGTTTGTTCAATACATCATGTCAGTTCCATCACACTGTAATCTTTTGCTCTAAAATTCTGTGTCTTGTGGCCCTGTTCCACAACCACCTGATGAGGGAGCAGCACTTCAAAAGCTAGTGCTTCCAAATAAACCTATAGGCCTATGTTTAGCTTTGTCCACCCCAATCCAACACTGGCTCCTCCACATCAATTGCTCAGCATGAAGACAACTCATTCTTCAAGCTACATTAGCTATTCACACCCAGTGTCTTATCGATGCAGCAGAGCGACTTCACAGAAGGAAAGAGGGGGAGGCAAGATCTGCTCTCTATAAATCACACCGCCTTACATTAGTCCTGCCCTGTGCGTTCACTGATTTGAGGTTCTGTTCAGTCCCACTGAACACCTAGGTCAGAAACTTTCGACTGCATAGATGTTACCTACAAAGCCAGGACTACCAACCATGCCAAGGTTAAAAATCACACAACGCCAGGTTATAGTCCAACAGGTTTATTTGGAAGTACAAGATTTTGGAACGCTGCGCCTTTGTCGGGGAGCTAATGGGGCAGGATCATAGGACACAGACTTTATAGCAAAACATCATCATGTCATACAACTGATGTGATGTATTGAACAAAGCTAGATTGTTGTTAAGTCTTTCATCCTGTCGAATAGGTTGTAGGTTTCAATTCATTAAAATAAATCCCAGAACTTCTTTCAAGTCACATCCCCGAGATTAAAACAAAAAGGTGACATCTTGGCTCAGTTTGGAATACAAACAAACAGACTCTAACCTCACACTTTCAATGTATTGTCTGAGCTAACAATCAAAAGCCTCTCTATCTCCGTCTTAAATATACTCAATGACCTGGCCTCCACAGCCTTCTGTGCAGTGAATTCCATAGATTCCCCACTCTCTGGCTGAAGAAGTTTCTCCTCATCGCTGTTCCTTTACTCCAAGGCTGTGCCCTCGGGTCCTAGTCCCTCCTACCAATGGAAACATCCTCCCAACATCCACTCTGTCCAGGCCATTCAGTATTCTGTAAGTTTCAATTAGATCCTCCGTTGATTATAGACCTAGAGTTCACAAACGTACCTTATATGTTAAGCTTTTCATTCCTGGGACCATTCTCGTGAACCTTCTCCGAACATGCTCCAGGGCCAGTACATCGTCACAAAGACACGGGGCCCAAAACTGCGCACAACTCTCCAAATGTGGTCTGACCAGAGCCTTCTCGAGCCTCAGAAATACATCTGTTTTTACATTCAAGGCTTCTCAAAATAAACGTACTTGTCTTCTTAACTACTCACTCAATCTGCAAGTTTGCCTCGAGAGAATTCTCGATGAGAACTCCAAAGTCCCTTTTGCACTTCACACTTCTGAATTTTCTCCCCATTTAGAAAATAGTCCAGGCCTCTATTCTTCCTACCAAAGTGCATGACCTCACACTTTCCCACGTTGTCTTCCACCTGCCACTTCTTTGCCTACTCTCCTAACCTGTCCAAATCCCTCTGCTGCCTCCATGCCTCCTTCAATGCTACCTGCCCCTCTACCTATCTCTCTGGATAGTAAATAGACTCAATGGGCTGAAAGACATACTCTTGTTCCTCCATTCCTCTCTCTTTAACGAAATTCTCAAGCCTCACCACCTGGAAAGATAAGGTGCACTGGAGAACAAATTACTCCTAGGACACGCATGAATGCGTTCACACTGGAGCGAGAGCAATCTTTGAGTCTGGGTATCAGATGGGATTTAATCAATCACTGCTGAGACACCAGCAAGTTGAACAACGATAGCAGCAGTTAGTCACACATGGAACTGAACAATGTTCACTTTGCCAACTGGGGATTTATCTCTGATGATAAAGTTGAACTTTCCATCAGTCGGCCTGATCTGCTTTATCTGAATAGGAATGGTTAGAAAGGATTTTTCTCCCGATTGATCTCAAGGCTTTGAAAGAGGGATCCAAAAAGCGATTTAAGTTTACTTCTTGCAGTTTAGTTCTTGTGTTCACTGCTCCCAATTCTGTATGCTCTACACTGGGAGACTGCAAACACTGACTGGACGGTCACTTTGTGGAACAAGTTCCATTCAGTCTGCAAGGTGGGCCTTACGTTTCCCATCAGTTGTCCCTTTAACTGTCCGTCCCACTTGCACTCTGACATCCCTGTCCCCAAAGCCTCCTGCACAAGCTCAACAAGAGTCTTCACCTGAAGAACTATTTCCTCATTCATTCCTGGAAGGACAGGCTGTCATTTCAGTCCTTGCCTCCCCCCCCCGATCCTGGATTCCTCCAAACAGTGGAAATCATTCCTCTCTATCCACCCTGAAGGAGAAAGTGAGGACTTCAGATGCTGGAGATCAGAGTCGAGAGTGTGGCGCTGGAAAAGTGCAGCAGGTCAGGCAGCAGATTCATCAGATTCCTGATGAAGGGCTTATTCCCGAAATGTCTGTTCTCCTGCTCCTCAGATGCTGCCTGACCTGCTGGGGTTTTCCAGCACCGCACTCTCGACTCTCTATTAACCCTACCAGTTTCAAGTAACATTGTGAAATCTTTGATCCAACTGCCTTCTAATCTTTTAAACTCCAGGAATATATCCAGCAAATGAGTTGAAAAGTTGAAGGTGTTGGAAGAACTAAGCGTAAAAATCAGTGGCAAGGGGAAAGAGTTAATCCAAGATCGTAGCTGTTCAGATTTTAACCTGAAGTCTACATTCCTGTATAGCCCTGATAACGTTTTGATCACTGAAGGAATGAAAGATTATCTAAAGACTCTGCAGCCACTACGTTTTGAGACCGGGAATTCCAAAGACTCTTAACCCCACAAAGCTTAAAAAAAATGGTTTCCTCACCTGTCCTTAAATGGGTGAGAGCCCCTATGTGGAAACTGACTCTTAGCTCGAGATTGTCCCACAAGAGGAAATATTCTGTTGGCCTCCACACACTCAAGCCCCCTCAGAATTTTATATATTTCAATTAATTCACCTCTAACTATTCTGAAGTCGAGATGATGCAGGTTTAGCCCTTCCTCAGAAGGCAACCTGAGGTATTAATCTCGTCAACCAATGCATTAACATCCTACGATGACCAACACTGTACACAGTGCTTCAGACAGTCTCTCCAATGCTCCGAATAATTGAAGAGTAACCAGCCTATCCCTTGCGGACTACTTGTTATACCTGCCAACTAACCTTCTGTGAATCACGTACTCAGACACCAGATGTCCACAACTTCTCACCATTTAGTTTCTTCTGTCCTTTCTCAGTTCAGGTTAAGACTGAGTTTGTTACTCCTGGGTGGTGAATAGCCCAGTCACATCAAAACCCCAAATCCTTTTCCAGAGAGCCAAGTTACTAACCTTTCCCTTTCCACAGTCAAAGGCAGGTGTGATACTCCGGTTCTTCTGAACAGAGCGCCTCCGTCAGATCTTGGTGTGAGGTTTGTTTTCAGCTTCCTGTCTGTAACATGCCTTCACCTAAAATACGCATGGTAGACTAGTTAGTAAGGTCAGATTGAAGATCCCAGTTGGGATCTATGGGTTCCGCGACTAGGCAATAAACACTCGCAATCAGTCTGGTCCTTTAAGACTTCACTCTTTATTTTTCACAGGTTGTCCAGGAACACAGAGGTTATACACTTCCTTGTTCCTCAGACGAGCTGTGCACATGGTTTAAACAAAGATAAGAAGGTACAAGCCATAATCGTATCGTACATTCACACAATTACCAATCAATTAACTAAATAGTTTTATTTGACAGCTGCTCGGTCCAATGATATTTCCTGGGAACCAACTTTGTTATCCAAGATTCAGTCCACCCTTAACTCACTAACCAAGCCACTGCAGCTGCACTTGAAGGTCAGTTAGGCCGGCCGGTAATGTCTGATCTCGTCTCGTTATTTCTATGCTGTAAAGGGAGCATTTTCTGCTAATCTCTATTAAAGCAGACTGTGGTTAGTCACTTATGCAGCTGTAGCAGAATTAAAAGCCATTTTATACAGCCTTTAGCAGAATTGTCAATTTGCAGCCTAGAATCCATTTTGTCATACTATTTGCATTGAGGAGCCATTGTATTGCCACCTAAGTTATTAAGAGCATCTGTTAAGTGGTTGTTCCTGACAATAACTAGTGACCTCAGCCTGTATTCAGGTTTGGGCGGCACAGTGGTTAGCACTGTTGCCTCACAGCGCCAGAGATCTGGGTTCAATTCCCACCTCGGGCAACTGTCCGTGTGGAGTTTGCACATTCTCCCCGTGTCTGCGTAGGTTTCCTCCGAGCGCTTCAGTTTCCTCCCACAGTCCAAAAGATGTGCAGGTTAGATAAATTGACCATGCTAAATTGTCCCATAGAGTGTTAGGTGAAGGGGTAAATGTAAGGGAATGGGTCTGGGGAGGTTGCTCTTCGGTGGGGCGGTGTGGACTTGTTGGGCCGAAGGACCTGTTTCCACACTGTAGGGGAATCTAATCTAATTCAGATCCTCAAGATCACATGGGATCCCAGGGAACGCTAGCCAAGTGGGCACAAAATTGGCTTGACAATAGAAGACAGAGGGAGGTCATGGAATCATACCACACAGAAACGGGCACTTTGGTCCAACTCATCCACGCCAACCAGGCATCCCAATCTGACCTAGTTCCATTTTGATCTATAGCCCTCTCAACGCTTCCTATTCATATTCCCATCCAAATGCCTTTTCAATGTTGTAATAGCACCCACCTCCACCACTTCCACTGTCAGCTTTTTGCATACACAGACCACCCTCTGCGTGAAAAAGTTACCCCCTCGGGTCCTTTTTAAAATCTTTCCTCATATCCTGTCGTTTTGGGCTCCCCCCCACCCTGGGAAAACTATCGTGACTTTCACCCTATCCATGCTGCTCATGATTTTATAAAACTCTACACGGTCACCGATCTGAGGCGGGGGGGAAAAGAGAAAAGTCAGCCTTATTCAGCATCTCCCGATAGCTCACACCCTCCAGTCCCGGTAACATCCTTTATACGTCGTCCGCTCAAGTTTACCATCATCCTTCCGAAAGGAGGATGACCGGAATTGAATGTGGTATTCCAAAAGCGGCTTCCCCATTGTCCTGTACAACCACAACAGGACATCCTAATTCCTATGCCCAATGCATTGACCAATGAAGGTAAGCGTGCCAAACGCCATCTTCACTACCTGAGACTCCGTTGTCAGGGAACTATGCACCTGCACCCCGAGGTCGCTTTGTTTGGCAACACTCCCCAGAGCCCGACCATTTACTGTATATATCTGGTCATGGTTTGCTTTACCAAAGTGCAAAATCTCACATTTATCTAAGTTCAACTCCACCTGCCATGCCTCGGCTCATTGACCCATCTGACTAGAGTCCTGTGTTACTCTGGGACAACCATCTTCACAGTCCACTACACCATCTATTTTGGTGTCATCGGCAAACTTATTAACCATACTTCCTGTATTCACATCCAAACCATTTCTGTAAATGACGAAAAGCACCGATCCTTGCAGCACACCACTGGTCACAGGCCTCCAGTCTGAAAAGCATCCCTCCGTCAACAACATCCTCTTGTCTCCTATGTTCAGGCCAACTTTGTATCCAATTAGCTAGCTCCCATTGGATCCCATGTAAAGGTGAAGGGTTGGGTTTTTTTCTGGAGGTCTGTGACCAGCGGTGTGCCACTAGAATTGGTCCTGTTGTTTGTCAGTTATATAAACAATTTGGATGCAAACACAGGAGGCATGGCGAGTAAGTTTGACAATGACATCAAATTTGGTGGCAGAGTAGACAGTGTAGAGTATCTAAGAGTACTAGGAGATGCCCGAAATGTTGATTCTCCTGCTCCTCAGATGCTGCCTGACCTGCTGTGTTTTTCCAGCACGATACTCGCAACTCTGATCTAAGAGTGCAACAGGATGTTGATCAACTGGGTCAACGGGCTGAGGAATGGCAGACTGAATTTAACTTGGATAAATGCAAGTTGTTGCATTTATCTGAGACAGACAAGCACAGGATATACAGTTAATGGTCGGGCCCTGGGAAATGATGTCTAACAGAGAGACCTAGCGGGTGCAGGCACATAGTTCCTTGAAAGTGCTGTCATTGGGAGACAGGCTGGCAAAGGAAACATAGCGGGTGCAGGCACATAGTTCCTTGAAAGTGCTGTCATTGGGAGACAGGCTGGCAAAGGAAACATTTGGCACACTTCCCTTCATCGGTTCATTGAGTACAAGAATTGGGTTAGGTGAATTGGCCATGCTAAATTGCCCACAGTGTTAGGTGAAGGGGTATATGTAGGCGAGTGGGTATGGGTGGGTTGCTCTTCAGAGGGTCGGTGTGGACTTGCTGGGCAGAAGGGCCTGTAAGTAATCTAATCTAATCTAACCATGTTACAGCTGTATAAGAAATTGGTAAGGTCGCATTCGGGGTACTGTGCACAATCTGGTCACCCTGCTGTAGGAAGGATGTTATTAAACTGCAAAAATGTTTAGTGGAGTCACAGCAAGACAAGACCCTCGGTACAGAACTAGCTGCTGTACGTTAAGTTTGAAACATCCAGTTTAAATGGTTGAGTCTTTAAGTGGGTACAAGAGAGGTGAATGATATGGTTAGGTGGCTCATTGGATCGTCAGATGAGGAAATGGGTAGAAGTTAGGATTGTTATAGGTTGGTGGTGATTGGGATAATCCAGTCAAATTTAATCAAGGTGTTAGGTTAGGCCAGAAGGAGTGGTCAGCAGGGAGTTGCAGTGGTCAGTTTTTTAGTAATGTAGATGTTGAGCTGGGTTTAAATTTATCTAATATTTCCTGTGTAACTGTCTAGGTAAGTGGTCCAGTCCAACACCAGCTGCTCCAACTCAAGTGTTCAGCAAATCAGAAATCCCAGAGCATTCCACCGTCTCCGTTCAGCTTTCCTTCCAATCTCAAATAATCCGCAGCCGGAGAGGTTCTATTTGATATACTGACATCGCACACCCAAGCACAGTTTTGTGAGTAGCACAGCCAGATCGTAGCACACGAGGGCATACAGGTGCTTAGACAGAGGGAGGACAGACAATTTCAGGCTGAATTTGGCCCTGTCTGTGTTTTCTGATTTTCTATTGGAGCGACAGTGTAAAACCAGCATTAATAAACACTATGTATTGGGCAAATAAGCGACAAACTAAGGAAATTAGTTATTCCCAATTAACTTCTTAACGTAACTGAAAACTCATGCTGTGATTATAGATTGTGCCACTTTCGACGCTGAGTTGTCACCTTGTGATTAAAAGTACAACATTAACAAGATCTCATCTCCCAGCTTCACCAAGGTGGACCTTCCGATGGACTTTTAAACAAAGTCCACTTCACTCAGCCCTTTGAACATAATCAAGTGGATTTTCAGTTGCAAGATAACGTAATAGGTACCAAAGTCTTTAAGTCTTCACAACTCTTGTTTCCTCAAAACAGGGGTTCTGCCTTCACCATGCTCTGTTTTATGGTTAACCACTCAACAATCTATTCCTTCTACCTGCATGGCATCACCTATATTAAGTTAAAACTCACAACACCAAGTTATAGTCCAACAGGTTTATTTGGAAGCACTAGCTTTCGGAGCGCTGCTCTTTCATTAGGTGATTGTGGAGTACACAGTTGTAAAGCACAGACTTTATAGCAAAAATTTGCAATGTTACGTAACTGAAATTATACATTGAAAAAATACCTTTATTGTCTGTTGTGTCTTTCATCTGTTTGAATACCATGATAGTTTCACTTCTTTCGTGTGTAAATCACAAAACTTTTTTTTTAGAAGTTGCATTCTCAGGATAACTGTAACAATTGGTGTTAGCTAGACAACACCATGGTATTCACGGTATATTCAAACAGATGAAAGACTCAACAGCCAATCAAGGTATTTTTCAACGGATAATTTCATTTACACCACAGAGTAAATTTTTGCAATAAATTCTGTGCTTTGCAATTGTGTCCTCCACAACCACCTGATGAAGGAGCGACGCTCCAAACGCTAGTGTGCTGTTGGACTACAACCTGGTGTTGTGTGATTTTTAACTTTGTACAACCCAGCCCAACTCCGACATCTCCAAATCACGTCACCGATATTATGTTTCCTTCTCAAGTTAAGCCGAAGGTGCAGCCTTTTCACACTGAGGGTGGCACGTGTATGGAATGAGCTGCCAGAGGAAGTGGTGGAGGCTGGTACAATTGCAACATTAAAGAGGCATTTGGATGGGTATATGAATAGGAAGGGTTTGGAGGGATATGGGCCGGGTGCTGGCAGGTGGGACTAGATTGGGTTGGGATATCTGGTCAGCATGGATGGGTTGGACCGAAGGGTCTGTTTCCATGCTGTACATCTTTATGACTCTATGACCTGTTACCGGGCTATCGACCTCTATGCCGTTATAATAAATGCTGTTCAAGGCAAAAAAATTTGCAGATGCTGGAATCCAAAAGTAGACAGGCGGGAGGCTGGAGGATCTGGGATGCTGGAGAGTGGAATGTCTCCTTGTCAGAGCAGATGTGACCAATGGAGGAATTGGAAAGATGGGGTGGGGTATCTGCAGGATACAGAGTGGGAGGAGGTGTAGTCCAGATAGTTATGGGGGTCTGTGGGTTTACAGTAAATGTTAGTCTGTAGACTGTTGCCGGAGATGGAAACTGAGAGTTCAAGAAAGGGGAGGGAGATGTCCCGAGATGGACCAAGTGAATTTAAGGACATGGTGAGAGTTCTTGGTGAGGTTCATGAACTGATGCAGTCCAACCTGGGAGCAGGGAGCAGTCATCGGTGTAACAGCGGAAGAGTTGGGAAGAATACCTGTGCATGTACTGAAGAGTGACTGTTCGATGTCGCAAACATACACAGACACTGTTCCTCCCATTGTAAAAGATGCAAAACCTGTCATACACCACTCCCCTCACCTTCAGCCCCAAACAATCCTTCCAGGTTAGACAAAGATTCACCTACCTCTCCCCCAACCTTAGTTTAGTGCATCAGATGTAGTGAACACCACATCATGAGACCAACCATAAACTAAGGGAACGTTTCACCGAGCATCTCAGCCAGGCCTGCTCGAGCCAGCCTGACCACCCCTTTAAATTCCCCTTCCCATTCCCTCTCCGACATGTCCATCCTCAGCCACCTCCATTACCACAGTGAATTAGACTGCAAACTGGAGGAACAACACCTTCTCTTCGGCCTGGGCAGCCGACAGCCCAGAGGACTCTCAACGTTGAGTTCTCCAATTTCAAATAACCTTCCTTCTCATCAGCTGAGTCCCTTTCCAGCCCCACCACCTCTTTTCCATTCCACCGATGGACCCTTCCTTCTGGCTACCAACCAGGTCATACCCACCACCTGTGGTCACCCAGCACTACCTCACCATTGCACCACTTTTCTCTCTGCGCTTGACCTGCAGCTCCCCTCTACCCCCACCTCTAATCCTGAAGAAGGGTTACACCTGAAACATTGACCTCCACCACCTGATGCTGCCTTGGCTTGCTGTGTACTTCCAGCCTCAATTGTGTCTCCTATAAAAAAAAAACACGGCGGTCACGAGCAGGGTTCCTCCGAAATCTACCCCGAAAGATGGCCTTTGGTCAGACAACCCATTGACCATTACTCCCAACAAGACGGCGGTCACTCGTTCGTACCGTTGACCATTACTCTCAACAAAGGTGGCAGTTGCTTGTACGTCCCGTTGACCATCATTGCAAATGAGGACAGTCGCTCGTACGTCCCGTTAACCATTACTCCCAAAAAGGAGGGCAGTCACCCGTACGTCCCATTGACCGTTACCCCCACCAAGTATGGCGGTCGCTCGTACGTCCCATTGACTATTACCCCTAACAAAGATGGCGGTCGCTCGTACGTCCCGTTGACCATTACCCCCACCAAAGATGGCGGTCGCTCGTACGTCCCATTGATCGTTACCCCCACCAAGAATGGCGGTCGCTCGTACGTCCCATTGACTATTACCCCTAACAAAGATGGCGGTCGCTCGTACGTCCCGTTGACCATTACCCCCACCAAAGATGGCGGTCGCTCGTACGTCCCATTGACCGTTACCCCCACCAAGTATGGCGGTCGCTCGCACGTCCCATTGACTATTACCCCTAACAAAGATGGCGGTCGCTCGTACGTCCCGTTGACCATTACCCCCACCAAAGATGGCGGTCGCTCGTACGTCCCATTGACCGTTACCCCCACCAAGTATGGCGGTCGCTCGTACGTCCCATTGACTATTACCCCTAACAAAGATGGCGGTCGCTCGTACGTCCCGTTGACCGTTACCCCCACCAAAGATGGCGGTCGCTCGTACGTCCCATTGACCGTTACCCCCAAAGATGGCGGTCGCTCGTACGTCCCATTGACTATTACCCCTAACAAAGATGGCGGTCGCTCGTACGTCCCATTGACCGTTACCCCCAAAGATGGCGGTCGCTCGTACGTCCCATTGACTATTACCCCTAACAAAGATGGCGGTCCCTCGTACGTCACGTTGACCATTACTCCCACCAAAGATGGCGGTCGTTCGTACGTCCTGTTGAATATTACCCCTAACAAAGATGGCGGTCCCTCGTACGTCCCGTTGACCATTACTCCCACCAAAGATGGCGGTCGTTCGTACGTCCTGTTGAATATTACCCCTAACAAAGATGGCGGTCCCTCGTACGTCCCGTTGACCATTACTCCCACCAAAGATGGCGGTCGCTCGCACGTCCTGTTGAATATTACCCCTAACAAAGATGGCGGCCCCTCGTACGTCACGTTGACCATTACTCCCACCAAAGATGGCAGAGGTAACGTGGGCCTATCACGGCCTGGCGTCCACAACCGTTTGCTGCAAACGCGAGACGATGAGTTTCTAATTCGGATAGTGGAGGGGAATAAACCTTTCCGATTCGTAACCAGTCTCCCGCCCTCCGCTGTTTTCCTTTTTCTCCCTTACCCTTTCCTTCACCTCCCGAATCCGTTCAGGCTTCAGTGCATTGGGCGACATGACGTGTCCGACCTCTGACCCCCCCCGCCGCCGCCCCTCCTTCATTCCGATTGGTTGGAGGACCAGCTGCCCAGGCTCGGTCCTCCAAGGCCGGGCGCCCTTCCTATTGGCGCGGCGCCGCCCTCAGTCACGTGGGGCCACTGGGCGGGAACTGTGTTTCTCCTCCCTCCCCCTTTCCAAGGCTTGTGTCCGCGCTGATCATCAAGCAGGCGGAAGTACAACGATGGTGGAGGGACCAGGCGATTGCACGGAGACGTGGCGGAAGGCACGGTGGCTGGAATGAGAATTTGTTGGCACGAGTCGGGGACGAGAAAGGACTCCGGATATCTCCGAGCTCGTGTTGCCGTCCACCATCTTTGTTAGGGGCACTGAGGACCTTGTGGCTGCGTAGACGCCATATTTATGGGGGGCAATATGAAACATGGCGCATGCCTGGTGTATTTTTCTTCCTGTCCATTCATTGTTGATGTCTCCTAGTGCACACCCTGATCAGTTTTCTGTCACTATCTAACTCCCTCTGTCTCTCCTAATCAGTGCATTTTAACTCTGTGACTTCTTTGTACATTTTTCTTAGAGGTTTCTACTGCTGACTCTCCCCTGACCATGTAATGTTGCTCACCTACCTAGCAACATTACCTACAGCACTTTTAACAGTTAAGACTGTTTTTCCTGTATACTTCTCTTTTGCTTCTGAGCATACACTGACCGTCAAATTGACCACGATATTATTCATAGTTGATTCACTTTGTTTTGTTTTCTCTCTCTCCACAGATGTTTTGTCAACGCACAGTTGGCCAGGAGGTAACCTTCCTGAATCAGCGCAGTTTGTGAGGTGAAGCTGCCCCCCACCCCCCCCACCACCATGCTGTTAGGTAAAGAAGTACAGGTTGCTCACTCAGTGATGATGAAGGATTGTGATACACGTTTAAATTAACAACAATTTCACAATCACAGAATTGTTACCTCGCAAAGGAGTCCATTCAGCTCATCATTGAGTGCACTGGCTTTCTGAAAGAATTTCACGACTTAATGCCATTGTCCTCCCTTTACCCCATAGCCTTGAACATTGTTTCTATCTAAATAATGTTCCAAGATCACCTTGAATGCCTCAATTGAATCTGTGTCTAGATTAGAATGGTGCTGGAAAAGCACAGCAGGTCAGGCAGCATCCGATGAGCAGGAAAATGGATGGCTTTTGCCTGAAGAGTGCTTTTCCAGCACCACTCTAATCTAGACTCTGATTTCCAGCATCTGCAGTCCTCACTTTTGCCCTCAATTGAATATGTGTCCAGGAAATGTCCCGACAGTGCATTCCATAGTCGAACTACTTGCCGTGTGAAATTGTTTGCTGTCATCTTGTTTTTGCTTCATGTGGAAACCACGTTAAAGACTGTGGTTCTCAATCTTTTTATGAGTGGAAACAATTTGTCCTTTTGTTTCACTATAATTATATTTAATACAGTTTGTACTATATTCCACATAATAGAACCAGACAAGGCAAATCACCAAAATTTTAAAAAGAACCTTTTGGAGGAACATAAGAAAATTTTAAGGCTGGGGCAACCAATTACTTTGCTGAAGAGGGAGTTGTAATGAGTATTTTATGTCAGTGAAATGATGTGGAGAGACAGAAAGGTTTAGCAACTGAAAGAAAAATCACCAATGAATAATTTGTTTAAATCTGGATTGTTTGTGACGCTGGAATTAGATCAGTACAGAAACCTCAAAGGTTCAGAGGCAGAAAGAAATTACCAAGGAGGATTGCAGCCATAAAGGAGTTTGACGTTGAGGGGTTTCAAATGTTTGGATCTCTTAAATTGAAGACAGTTGCGGGTTAGTGAGCTATGGGGTGATGCGTGAACAAGACTTCTTGCAAGTAAGCACATGGACAGCAAAAGTTTGGATGACCTCAGGATTGCATGAAGGTTGAATGTGGGAGACCAAGAAGTGCATTCCGGTGGTTACGTCTAGAGTAACAAATGAATTAACCACCTGTATCTCCTACATGTTCCTCTCTCTCTGTCTGCCTCACTCCTTGTATCAGTCCAGACCAGGTTGCAGTTTCCCTACAGTGAGGTAAGTCAGGAACTAATCGATTAAAACCTTGGTATCTGGGGCCAGAATTAGATAAGTTGCAGAGATCTCAAAGGATCTGTGGTTTGAAGAGAATACAGAGATAGAAATGAACACAATCAGGATGGAAAACAGGTATGAGAAACTTAAAATGTTGTTGCTTTACAACCAGGAAACTTTGCAGGTTTGTGAGTACAAGGACAATGGGTGAACAAGACCTGCTGACTGTCGCTAATGGCCAGAGTACAGGATAGTCTCGAGATGTATGAACAGGAGGGGCTATTTGGCAGTGTGTTAGAATAGTTGAACCTAGAGTTGAGAGTAGGCTGGAGTCGGGTGATGTTATCCAGGTGGAAATACGCAGCACAGAAGGGACAAAAGGAAGCAAATACTGCTTTCTGGTGGCCACCATCTCATGGGACATACTGCCCCACGTCCAAAGGTCTGTGGCCCTGCTCAGTCGCATAAAAAGTCAAGGCAGAACCTCGTCAATCTGAGGAACTGCCAGCCATGACAGTTTGCAGTGGCAACAGCTAATCTGCAGGATTATCCTGGGCCAGGAGTAGGGCATGTTGTGAATTTTTCTCCTGGGCTGACAGTGATGGATTTTGTAAACTGTTTTTACAGGACAGTTGAAAGGGGCAGCAAATGGAAAACAAGAGAAATGTATGGTTCTTCTGATTGCTGTCCTGGGCTCTCAGTGCATAACTTCATAAACTTGTTTTTACAGGATATTCCACGCAGCTGTACAAAAAGAAAACTCAATCCAAACGCTGAGTAGGAGCAAGAACAGGCACGGAAGCACTGCTGAAAAGAGCAGGTGAGGTGGTCTGAAATGCATATGTGTGTCAGGGCGAGAGGTATAATAGGCAAGGTCGATGAAATTAGAGCTCTGGGGAGTACTTGCAACTATGGCACTGCCATTATGGAGACTTGGCTGCAAGAGGGAGTGAGATGAAAAATGTGGTGCTGGAAAAAGCACAGCAGGCCAGACAGCATCGAAGGAGCAGGAAAGTCGACATTTCAGACATAAGCCCTTCATCAGGAAAGAGGGACAGGACTGGCAGCTGAATGTCCCAGAAGTTAGAAGTTTCAGGTGTGAAAGAAGTGGATGTAAATGGATTGAGGGAAGTTGAATTACTGGTAAAGGAGTATCTCACAGCTGTACTGAGGGAGGATACATCTGAGGACTCCTGCAACAAGGCAGTATGGGAAGAATCCAGGAATAGGGAAGGTGAAGTCACAACGCTGAGGGTATACTACAGGCCTCCCAACAGTCAGCGGGAGATAGAGAAGATATCGACATATGTTGGAAAGAGTAAAAATGGCAGGGTCGTTGTGGTGTTCGATTCTAACTTGCCCTATATTGACTGGCTCGATGGAAGGAAGCAGAAAGTGATAGTTGAAGTTTGTTTCTTGGACTGGAGGCCTATGACTAATGCAGTGCCACAGGAGTCGATGCTGGGACCTTTATTAATTACTTTTACTTAAATGATCTTGATGTGAATGTACAAGGCATGATTAGTATGTTTGTGGATGATTCAAAATTGGGAGGTATCGTTGATAGCGAGGAAGGTTATCAAAAATTACAGAGGGATCTTGATCGGATGGGGAAGTGGGCTAAGGATTGGCAAATGTAATTCAATACAGATACATGTGAAGTATTGCACTTTAGGAAGTCACGCCAAGGTAGGACTTATACAGTAGATGGTAAGGTCCTGAGCAGTCATCATAGAATCCCTTCAGTGTGGAAACGTGCCCTTCAGCCCTACAATATGACTTCATAATGGTTTATACGATCATGAGGGACATGGATAGGATAAATAGACAAAATTTTCCCTGGGTTGGGGGAGTCCAGAACTAGAGGGTTTCGGGTGAGAAGGGAAAGATATAAAAGGGAACTATGGGACAACTTTTTCATGCAGAGGGTGGTGCGTGTGTGCAATGAACTGCCAGGGGAAGTGCTGGAGGCCTGTACAATTGCAACATTTAAAAGGTATCTGGATGGGTGTATGAATAGAAAGGGTTTAGAGGGATAAGGTTGGCAAATGGGACTAGATTAGGTTTGGATATCTGGTCGGCATGAACAAGTTGAACCGAAGGGCCTGTTTCAATGCTGTATGTCTCTATGATACTAAGTCCACACCAACCCTCCGAACAGCAACCCACCCAGATCCATTCTCCTACATTTACCCCTGACTAATGCACCGAACCTACACATCCCTGAACACAATGGGCAGTTTAGCATGGCCAAATCACCCTAACCTGCACAGTTTTGAATTGTGGAAGGAAACTGGAGCACCCGGAGAAAACCCACGCAGACACGGGGAAAACGTGCAAACTCCACACAGACAGTCGCCCCAAGGCTGGAGTTGAACCCGCATTCCTGATGCTGTGAGGCAGCAGTGCTAACCACTGAGCCACTGTGTCGCCTGTTCCACAGTGTCATGGAACAGAGGAACCTGGGAGTTTGTTGAAAGTGGCGTCATAGGTAGACAGGACAGTGAAGAAGGTATTTAGCATGCTGGCCTTGATTGGTCAAGGTATTGAGTAAAGGAGTTGGGACATTATGTTACAGTTGTATAAGTCATTGGTAAGACTGCACTTGAGTATTATGGACAGTTTGCTCACCCTGTTATAGGAAAGACATGGTTAAAAAATCACACAACACCAGGTTAAAGTCCAACAGGTTTATTTGGAAACACACTAGCTTTCGGAGTGCTGCTCCTTCATCAGGTGGTTGTGGAACAGGATCATAAGACACAGAATTTAGAGCAAAAGATTATATAGTGTCATGCAACTGAAATGATATATTGAACAAACCTAGATTGCTGTTACGTCTTTCATCTTTTGGAATAGGTTGCAGGTTTTGGGTTCATTAATGCATCAACCCCAGAACTTCTTTTAAGTCACATTCTCGAGATAACTTAAGGTTTTATAAAAAAGGTGGCATCTCAGCTCAGACAATGCATTAAAGTTGTGAGGTTTGAGTCTGTATCCCAATCTTGAGTCAGACTGGTTCTACTTCCAAAGTGGAATTTATGAAATATTACATGAATCGACTACCTGCAGATTGTGCAAATATAATTCTGCAAATGCACATTCACTGCAGAGACTTGTAAGTGTGTGCATGCCTGAGAGGGAGAGAGAGAGAGAGAGCGAGAGAGAAAGCCTATTCAACCAGTGAGATCATCCTCCACCCTCCATCACCACCCACTGTCTTCTACTTTTGAGCCAGTTTTGTATCCAAATGGCGAGTTCTCCTTGTATATCCATGAGTTCTAACCTTGCTAACTCGTCTCCCATGAGGAACGTTGTCTTACTGAAGTTCATATAGATCTCATCTACCACTTTGCCCTCATCAATCCTCTTTGTTACTTCTTCAGAAAACTCAATATATTTGTGAGACATGATTTCCCACGCACAAAGCCATGTTGACTATCCCTAATCAGTCCTTGCCTTTCCAAATACATGTACATCCTGTCCCTCAGATTCCCTCCACCAAACTTGCCCACCACCGAAGTCAGGCTCACTGGTCTGTAGTTCCCTGGCTTGTCCTTACCATCCTTCTTAAACAGTGGCACCACGTTAGCCAACCTCTAGTCCTCCGACAACTCACCTGTGACTATTGATGACCCAAATACAACAGCAAGGGGCCCAGCGATTGCTTCCCACAGAGTTCTCGGGTACACCTGATCAAGTCCTGGGGATTTATCCACTTTTATGTGTTTCAAGACATCCAGCACTTCCTCCTCTATTATGGATGTGTTTGAAGATGTCACCATCTATTTCCCTACATTCTATATCTTCCATGTCCTTCTCCACAGTAAATACTGATGTAAAATACTCATTTAGTATCTTCCCCCATCTCCTGTGGCCTTGCTGATCTTTGAGGTGCCCTATTCTCTCTCTAGTTACCCTTTTGTCCTTGATGTATTCATAATTTAATGGGAACACCTTTCCCTTTATCTGCCTTATCGAAAGTTACCATAAAATCAAAACCTCCTCTCTGGGATCCTCCCATCCTTCACAATACGTGGCGATCTCTGGTTTGCACCGATGCAGATACACTTTCTTCCTGTCGGTAATGTCTTCACGCATTGACCGTTGCATGGCGACATCACCCATTTGCTGGGGATTTCCTCAACTCTTCAGCTTTTTCTCTGACTCCAGTGTTTCTGTTATCTTTACAGCTGCGAGTCCCAGCAGGAGATTTTACATTATAACAGTGAGATTGTTTCAGAGGTGAGTATTTTAAGTAATTTACCCATACCTTTGAGCTTCTAATGCTGTACTTGGTTACCTGGTTCCATTGGCTCTTCGGCTTGTGTATCACCTTGACTGTGGATCAGAATCCATGTCCAACTATTGCTCTGTTTCAACACTGCCCTCCCTCCCTAACTACCCTGTTTACTTTCCTCTAATAATGGGTCCATTATTAATATTTTACTATTACTTAGATTAATTCCCTATAGTGTGGAAACAGGCCCTTTGACCCAACAAGTCCACACCAACCCTCTGAAGAGTAACTCACCCAGACCCATTTCCCTCTGACTAATGTACCTAACACTATGGGACAATTTAGCATGGCCAATTCACTCCATACCTGCACATCTTTGGACTGTGGGAGGAAACCGGAGCACCCGGAGGAAACCCATGCAGATACACGGGGAGAATGTACAAACTCCACACAGGCAGTGGCCCAAGGTTGGAATCGAACCTGGGAGCCTGGTGCTGTGAGGCCACTGTGCCGCCCCAAATAGCCTAAGGTTGTGAGTCTGAGCGAGATCCCAGAGGTAGGGAAGGGTTGTGAGGCTGGAGGAGATTACAGAGATTGGGAGGCTTTCGAGGTGAGAGGACTTGATGACAGAATGAGGCTGGAGGCTGAATCTGGAGAAGGTTACTCGGTGACACAATGTCACAAGGGACTTGAGAACGAGGACAGAAATTGTAAATGTCTCATGCTCTTCACCCAAAAAATATGAACAAGGCTTGGTGTGAAGAAGCACATGGGCTGGAGAGTTTTGAATGACCTGACGATTACAGGGAGTTTGAGTGTTGATTCGGTTCAGAGTGTGTTTGAATAGTAGAGTCAAGAGGTAACAAAAGAAATACCCCACCTGTATCTCCCACCTGTCCCTTTGTACAGAGACCAGAGTCTTCTCTCAGTAAAGACCTGGCAGCAGTTTTCCCTTTGCAGAGTGAGAATGATGAACCAACTGAGTTGAAATCCCAGCATTATCCGTGATTACATTTTGCTGAGTGCTGGCCACGTCCAGATTCATTCAGTTCCGTTTCAATGCTTCCACTTGTTTTTAGATTAGATTCCCCTACAGTGTGGAACCAGGCCCTTCAGCCCAACAAGTCCACACCGACCCTCCGAAGACCAACCCACCCAGACCCATTTCCCTCTGACTAATGCACCTAACACTATGGGGCAATTTAGCATGGCCAATTCACCCTAAACCCTGCACATCTTTGGACTGTGGGAGGAAACCGGAGCACCCGGAGGAAACCCACGCAGACACAAGGAGAACGTGCAAACTCCACACAGAAAGTCACCCCGAGGCTGGAATCGAACCTGGTGATGTGAAGCAGCAGTGCTAACCACTGAGTCACTGTGTTGCCCTGTGCACTGTTTTCTTGTGTGTTGACTCTCACTCCATTCGTCTGTTTTATATCGGTTTCACAGGCTGTTCGATGGAGACGTTTAGCAGCCAGGCACAGGAAGCCAAACAAACAAAGCTGGGTCTGACCGAGTCACCCCACTGGTCATGACTTTGGAGTTTGGGCATGGAAGGGGAGAAACTGTCCACGTGCTGTGTTTGCGGACACGGCTTCGGCCAGTCATCTGGGCTGTCAGAACATCAATGCAGTCGGAATGGAGAGATGTACGGGGAATGTGGGAGAGGATTCGGATCCCTGGCTGAGCTGGAAACGCCTCAGCACAGTCATGCCGAGGAGAGGCCGTTCGTTTGCTCAGACTGTGGGAAGCGATTCACTCAGTCGTCAGACCTTCTGAAACACCAGCGAATTCACACTGGGGAGAGGCCGTTCACCTGCGCCACGTGTGGCAAGGGGTTCACCGAGTCCTCCACCCTGCTCAGGCACCGGCGGGTCCACACCGGCGAGAGACCTTTTAAGTGCCCAGACTGTGGGAAGTGCTTTAAGTGTTCTGGGGACTTGATGCGCCATCAACGTATTCACTCTGACGAGAAGCCATTCAGGTGCTCTCACTGTGGGAACGAGTTCAGGCAGTTGTCTGGCCTCACGAAACACCAACGGGTTCACACCGGGGAGAGGCCGTTCACCTGCTCCGTGTGTGGGAGGGCATTCACTCAGTCATCCACTCTGTTGATACACCAGCGCATTCACACTGGGGAGGGACTGTTCACTTGCTCCGAGTGTGGTAAGAAATTCACTTGTTCGACCGCCCTGCTCAGACACCAACGGGTCCATGAGTAACCACAGTGATGGACTTTCCTATGAGTCAGATCCAGGACTGAACTGTTTACACTGGCATCTGTTTCTACTGTTGTTATTAAACACCTCCTCAGTTGTAGGTATTAATATTTTGCATAAACATACATTACTTCTGTTTTGTGCTCATCACAATGTGTTGTATCTATTCGACTTCTCAAACACATTTGTTCCTTTTGACAATCTGAAACGTTGGTCACTTTTTAGTTGTTCATATTAAAATGTTTGAGGAAAAAGGATATCAGTGTGAAAATTTGCAACTCGAGATTTTGATTGGGATTGAATTGAATTTATTGTCACATGTACCGTGGCACAGTGAAAAGCTTTGTCTTGTGAGCAATACAGGCAGATCACCGAGTTAAGTAGCATAGATAAGTAAATAATAGGGAAACAGCGACAAAAACAAAAACACAGGTACAGGCGAATGTTAAGAGTTTGTGAGACCATTCAGCATTCTAACAACAGTAGCGTAGAAACTGTTACGATACCGGCTGGTGTGTGTGTTCAGGCTTCTGTACCTTCTCCCCGATGGTAGAGGTTGTATAAAAACATTGCCAGGGTGGGATGGATCTTTGAGAATGCTGGCGGCCTTTCCCTGACAGCGGGCCTGGCAGATGGATTCTATCGATGGGAGGTTAGCCTTTGTGATTGTCCAGGCTGAGTTCACCACACTCTCTGTAACCGTCTCCGATCTTGAATGTACAGTTAATACATCCACAGAATGCTTTCGATGGCGCTCCTATAAAATTTGGCGAGGGTCTTCGCCGTCATGCCAAATTTCCTCAGCTGCCTGAGGAAGAAGAGACGTTGTTGGGCCTTTGTAACCAGTGCGTCCACATTTGTCCTCCTCTTTCTGTCTGACAACAATTCCTATTTATTTCACCTCATGAAATCTCTCAAGGTTCTTCTTAGGGACATATCAGGGAAAGTGAGAAAAGGCTTGGGCAAAGATAAGGCTCAGGCAAAGACTGGGGTTTAGGAACTGTTCTAAGCGGGAGGTGGGGGGGTGGGTGTGTGTGGAGATGACAGTATCGTATTCCAGTCAAAGCAACACATGTCATTGCCTGAAGGAGTTGCTTGCATTCGACTTAAACATATCATTTTGTCAGAGAAACTTGCCTTTGGTGAAAATAATGGAAATAGAAAGGGTAAAGCTAAGTGTGAACATTTAGAGGCAGCTTCCCTGGTGCTGTCATGGTTAGATTTGACGTTATTTGTCTTTGCCTGGGTTTGATTCCTGGTCTCAAGTCAATGAAGATTATTTAATTTGTGCAAATGTTGACATTAATACACCTTTCTTACTGACTGAAAATTTAAGAGACAACAGTTTGAGGAGAATCTGTCGAGTCAATGTTGAGGCTCGACACCAGCCGCAAATTTGCAATCACTTTGGAACTGCAACACCAGGACTGCAGTGATTCAGTAAAGCAGCTCACCCTCACTTTCTCCAGGGCAATGAGGGCGGAGCAAGAAAACACTGGCCTTGGCCAGTGATGATCACGTCCTGTGAGAGAAGAACAGACTAGAGATGGAATGAAGAAGTGAAAGGAAAAGGGAAGGGTTGTGGAAGGTTGCGTGCACAGAATATAGGCGGCAGTGGGCACTGCGGATTAGAGTCGTACTGGAAAAGCACACCAGGTCAGGCAGCATCCGAGAAGCAGGAAAATCGACGTTTCGGGCAAAAGCCCTTCATCAGGAAGCCAATGACATCCATTGCTTTGAGCTGGAGTATGATACCGACACTTTTCCCCCTTAGGACAGCTTCTAAAACATAGTCTTTGCCTGAGCCCTTCCTGATGAAGGGCTTTTGCCCGAAACATCAATTTTCTTGCTCCTTGGATGCTGCCTGACCTGCTGTGCTTTTTCCAGCACCACTCTAATCTGCACAGAATATAGACTTACTGATGCAGGACAAACAATGGATGATGATGATGATGGGAAAGATTTAACTTCCAGCTGTTTACACTGCTACTAATATCACGCCTGATCAACCAATCACAACTACTTGTTCAAAACTTTGCTGAATGATTGCTTTCTGTGCTCGATCGCTTCAAGTTTCCCAGCATCATGATGGTTCCACTCACAGCCACTCTGACATTCGTCATTACCCACTGCAATGAAATAAAACAAAACTTCTTAACTCCCACATTCCGCTTTTGAAGTCATACCGCACAGAAACAGACCCTTCGGTTCAATCTGTCCATTGCCAACTATAATCGCAACTAAACTAGTCCCAGCTATGTCTGCTTGGCCCCTATCCATCCAAATGTCTCTTATTCATCTATGGACAAGTAATACACTGTTCTTGACAGGAGATCGTCTTGGGAACATGAGCTTAACATGCTAGGGAGCGAGTTACAGACTGGAAGGTTGAAGTTTTCCTTGTGTTCTGAAAGATGGGAGAGAAGTAAATAGACACACACACACACAGTGACCAACAGTCAGGAAGGGACTGAGGGAGATTTAGATCGGGCCGAGCACACTCTCAGCCTGTGACAAATTCTGATCCAAGGCTGCAGACCTACCATTCAGTGGCGGAGCTATTTCAGGTTTTGTATATTCGAGTCTCAGATATTTGGAGCTTGGAAGGTAAGGCAGACATTGCTGGAATCTGACATTGTCTCAGGCATTCACTGTAAACAGGTTCTGGAATTTGCACTTTAATCACCTTCAAAGAGCTGTCTCCACTTTCAACCGCTGCAAGGATCTATGAATGGAAATGGCTTTTGACACATCACCCCCTCTCCCTTGCTGACAAATGAGTCAAGTCAGACATCTTAGATTTGTTCACAGCCACCATTTTATTTTAGGACAGCACTGACATTGACTTTATAAATAGTGAGAAGTAAGAGAGATTGGCAACATCTATACTCAATACACTTAGAGCACTGCGTACAGTTCTGGTCACCGAATTATAGGAAGGATGTGGAAGCTTTGGAGAGGGTTCAGAGGAGATTTACTAGGGTGTTGCCTGGTCTGGAGGGAAGGTCTTACGAGGGAAGGCTGAGGGATTTGAGGCAGTTTTCGTTAGAGAGAAGGTTGAGAGGTGACTTAATTGAGACATGAAAGATAATTAGAGGGTAAGATAGGTTGGACAGTGACAGCCTTTTCCTCGGATGGTGATGGGTAGCACGAGGGGGCATAGCTTTAAATTGAGGGGTGATAGATATAGGACAGGTGTCAGGGGTAGTTTCTTTACTCAGAGAGTAGTAAGGGTGTGGAATGCATTGCCTGCAACAGGAGGAGACTCGCCAACGTTAAGAGCACTTAAATGGTCATTGGATAGGCACATGGACAAGAATAGTGTAGGATAGATGGACTTCAGATTGGTTTTACAGGTTGGCGCAACATTGAAGACCGAAGGGCCTGTCCTGCTCTGTAATGTTCTATGTACATATCCAAGTGACTTTTAAATGTAACTGTATCAATCCGTTCCTCTGGAAGATAATTCCATACACTAAACACTCTCTTGTGTAAAAATCGTTGCCCCACATATGTCCTTTTTAAATTTCTTTCTCCCCTCACCTTACAAAATATGCCGCCATCTTGAAATCGCCCCACCCAGGGGAAAGATTCCTGCCATTCACATTATAAAAATGAGGTCATGCCTCAACCTCCCGTGTTCCAGTTTTTGTCAAGAATATACATTTAGTAAGATTGCAGATGACACCGGAATTGGTGATATAGTGGACGGTGAAGATTATCAAAGATTACAGAGATCTTGATTGATTCAGTCAGCGGGTTCCAGTCAGAAAAGTCCCAGTTTATCCAATCTCTCCCTCCTGGGCAACGTGCTGGAAAGTCTTTTCCGAACCCTCTCCAGCTTAATGATATCCTACTCCGGAAGAGGTATATTAACGTCCTGTGTAACTTCAACATGATTTCCCAATCTCCATACTCAAAAGGTCTGAGCAATGAAGGCAAGCATGCCAAACACCTTCTTACCCACTCTGTCTACATGTGATGAAAGTTTCAATGAATTATGAACCTGAATCCCTATATCTTTATTCTGCAATACTATCCAAGGTTAATTCTGGAAGCCCTGTCTTTGTTTATTTTACCAAACTGCAATTCCTTGCATTTATCCGAATTGAAGTCCATATGCCACTCCTCAGCCCGTTGACTGAATTGATCATGATCTCTGTAATCTTTGATAACCTTCTTCACCGTCCACTCTATCGCCAATTCTGGTGTCATCTGCAAACTTACTAGCTGTGTTTTCTATGTTCTCATCCAAATTATTTATATATACGACAAACAAAAGTGGACCGAGCACCAATCCCTGTGCTTCACCACTGGTAGCAAGCCTTCAGTCCGAAAAACATCCCTCCAACATCTTCTCTGTCTCCAGCCGTTAAGACAATTTTGTATTCAATTCACAACCTCACCCTGAACCCCATGTGATCTAGATTAGGTTATAGTCCCTACAGCGTGGAAACAGGCCATTCGGCCCAACAAGCGCACACCGACCCTCTGAAGGGTAACCCATCCAGACCCATTTCCCTCTGACGAATGCATCCAACACTACGGGGCAATTTAGCATGGCCAATGCATCTGACCTTCAGTCTTTGGGTTGTGGGAGGAAACCGGAGCACCCGGAGGAGACCCACGCAGACACGGGGAGAATGTGCAAACTCCACACAGTCAGTCAACTGAGGCTGGAATTGAACCCGGGTCCCTGGCTCTGTGAGGCAGCAGTGCTAACCACTGAGCCACCATGCCGCCCTCTAGCTTTACTAATTAGTCAACCACATGGAACCTTGCAAAAGGCGTTACTAAACTCCAACTAAACAAAGCTACACCACTCTGGTCTCATCAACCTTTTTGCTTCCTTCCTCAAAAAAACTCAATCAAGTTTGAGCGACATGATTTCCCTCACAGAAAACCATGCTGACTATCCCTAATCAATCCTTGCCTCTCCAAATGCCTAAAAATCCTGTACAGAATCACATCAACAACCACTAAAGTCAGACTCACGGGTCTATAGTTCTCAAGCTTCTCCTTACTTCTCTTCTTAAAGTAAGGCACAACATTATTCACTTTCCAGTCATCCGGTGCCTCAGATCATAGTTATAGATGGTACAAACATGTCTGCAAGGGGTCCTGCAATTTCCTCCCTAACTTTCCACAATGACCTGAAATACAGACATTTACCCAACTTTGTATTGACTAAGACATCCTGCACAGCCTTTTCTATAATGGGAACTGTTTTCAAAGCATCAACATTTGTTTTCCTCTGTTTTAAAGGCAAGAAGACAACTGAGTTCAGCGAAATGTGTCCCCGTCATTTCTTGCATTCGATTTGGTATCAGACTAATTGAGTGATGGTTTTGCAAGTTTTGAGAAGACTTGTAGCACAGGTTGAGGTTCTGGGTGTACGTTTGCATGCTAAGCTGTATTGCTGTCACTAGTATACTTACACACAGACGAGGAAGGACACCCACTTCAATTAGGTCAAGCTAAATAGAGACACGCATGAGAATTCCTCAAAGCATGGCATTCCAACCAGAACTCTACCAATAAACACATTGATTTCGACCCCATCTACCATCCTCTCAGGAAATGAACAGGAAATAACATCACCAATGCAGGAAGTGACATCACCAACCCAAGGAACCTTCAACACACAAATAGCAAGTGGGAGATAACACCAGCACTTCACCACAGGCTCCTTGATGATGGTGGTGAAACATCTGAAAAACAAACCTTCCAGCTCAGCAAACAAACTTGCACCCTGAGTGATAGTTAAAACAATGCAAACACTTCACTGAAGCTCAGCACATCTATACAGGAACTATGCTGTAATGTCCTGCAGTACAGGTGCTGTGCAGTGTGAAGTTACTGCAGCTCTCCTTCACATTGAAGTCTTGTGTGAAAACTTGGCACCATTGCACAGTGCAGTAATGTACACAAGAGAGGAAGAAGAGACTTCCTCTGGGAGTAATGGCCATGGCGCACCTTTCTGGAATCAGTACAGGAGATCAAGAGTATGACATGCTCATGTCTTTTGAACCCGTCATCTGCAAACACCTCACTTCTCATTGCCTTGCATTTGAGATATCTGCTCCCACATCTCAAGTAAAGTTTGGGATTAGGGCCGATCTTGATTGATGACAAGCATTTCATTGACCCAAAAGCTGAACAGGAAGGAGGAGGGGAGGAGAAGTCAAAACAGATGCAATGTGTAAATGTTTCGGATTCGCCACCTGTCAGTTGTTTTTGGTGAGGAATGTCCATCGGACATCGACTCAGGAGATTGACAGGAGCGACGATAAGTTGCTTGTTTTACTGCATTTGTCTCTGCCATGTTCAAGCTCACAGCAATACACGCTGACGTTGGCTGCACAGGTCATTCGTGCGTTATTAACCAACATTATTTGACAGCAGAAGTTTGTCTCTGGTGCAAGTTATCTCAAGTGAAGACACGGGGTGGAAGTTGCACGGTGAAGGCAGCCTGTGCAAAGGCACAGCAGCACCAGTGGTGGTGAAAGCAGTGTCGATCAGGAAACCCATGGGATGGCACAGCAAAGTGCCCGCTCAGAGCTCATCACGTGCATGGAGATCCAACATGTTTATCCATTGCAAACGCTAACTGTTCATTTGACTGTGTTCACTGGCATGAACTCAAATTTTCCTGTCCCTGGAATGATCAGACATACATTAGGAGGTGCGCATCATGACTCTGTGCAAGTCCTGACCAACACAAACACAAGTAAGCTGCACAGGAACGTCAAACCTTAGGTGGAATGATCCCCTGCTGTCCAGGAACCTCTGCAAATGTCTCGGAGCCAAGGCCAGGTTGAAGACTATGATGTGACAGGCCAGACTAAACTGTGTGTTTACCGAGGAGGTGTTAGACTGTTTAATAAATGTTCAAATAGGTGGACAACTCAATTCAACACAGTAACTGACCCCGCACAGCAGGTCAGACAGCATCCGAGGAGCAGGAGAATTAACGTTCCGGGCGTAAGCCCTTCATCAGAAACGGCAGTTCTCCCACTCCTTGGATGCTGCCTGACCTGCTGCGCTTTTCCAGCAACACACTCTTCGACCCTGATCTCCAGCATCTGCAGTGCTCACTTTCTCCACAGCGACTGACCCCACAACTGCACACCAGTTGACTGTTCCTGATCACGGAATAAGCCCACACCGGACTATACCAAGAATACTCACTTCCCTGGAAACCCACTTCCCACTCACCATTTACACGTCCACTGATGTTGTGCTTTTAAAAGATTCCCTCGGGCAGAGAAGCTAATGTTATAAAAAGTGGAGCTCACTGTCTTCTTTCATAACCCCACTTATCCAGGACTCACTGAGCTGCCCAGTTCTCCATTGGCTGGGACTGGGGCATCCTGGATCAAATGGATGGTGTCATTGGGTCAGTTTGACAAAACATATCGGCTTTAGCAATGAACTCAGCGTTCTCCCTGATTGGACAATTTAGTCTGTGTTACATCACAGGGTCAACCCTCCTGCTTAATTTAAACCAGCAACACAGAAAAGATTTATCCCGTGCAGTAATCTGTGAAAATTCGAGAGGCCAAGAAGCTGTTAAAGTAAAACTTAACAACTTTATTTCTTAAATTATAACAGAGAATAATTAACTAACAACTACTTACAACTCCTTCTTCTAACCTATCTTTCACTTTCCCTTCTGTAATACTAGTCCGATAAAACCCCCTGATTAAGATTAGCCAAGAATTCAAATTTTCAAATCCAGCCAGATGTCGAATCTTCCTGTTATGTCTTCCTGTGTCTTCTTTTCTTCTTCTTAGGGATTTCTGCTTCTTAGGTTATTGATCGATCAAGGCATCTTTAAGAGAGCTATTTTTCCGGGCAGTCTGCAGATGCCGATGGGTTGGCAGTTCATAGAAGATAGAACAGTACAGCACAGAACAGGCCCTTCAGCCCACGGTGTTGTGCCGACCACTGATCCTCATGTAAGGTAAACCTAGTGTACAAACTCTCAAATTTCTGTTACCATATGCATTTCCAGCAGTCTCTTAAATGTCCCCAATGACCTTGCTTCTACAACTGCTGCTGGCAACGCATTCCATGCTCTCGCAACTCTCTGCGTAAAGAACCCACCTCTGACATCCCCTCTATACTTTCCTCCAAACAGCTTAAAACTGACCCCTCGTGTTAACAATTTCGGCCCTGTGAAAAAGTCTCTGGCTATCAACTCTATCTATGCCTCTCATTATCTTGTACACCTCAATTGGGTCCCCTGTCTTCCTTCTTTTTTCCAATGAGAAAAGTCCGAGCTCAGTCAACCTCTCTTCATAAGATAAGCCCTCCGTTCCAGGCAGCGTCCTGGGTAAACCTCCTCTGAACCCTCTCCAAAGCATCCACATCTTTCCTATAAAAGGGCGACCAGAACTGGACGCAGTATTCCAAGTGCAGCCTAACCAAAGTTTTATAGAGCTGCAACAAGATCTCATGGCCCTTAAACTCAATCCGCCTGATTAATGAAAGCCAAAACACCATATGCTTTCTTAACAACCCTGTCCACTTGGGTGACTATTTTAAGGGATCTATGTACCTGCACACCAAGATCCCTCTGTTCCTCCACACTGCCAAGAATCCTATCCTTAATCCTGTACTCAACTTTCAAGTTCGACCTTCCAAAATACATCACTTCACATTTATCCAGGTTGAACTCCATCTGCCACCTCTCAGCCCATCTCTGCATCCTGTCAATGTCATGCTGCAGCCTACAATAGCCCTCTATACTGTCAACGACACCTCCAACCTTTGTGTCATCTGCAAACTGGCTAACTCATTCTTCAATCTCCTCATCCAAGTCATTAATAAAAATTACAAACAGTAGAGACCCAAGAACAGATCCCTGTGGAACACCACTCACCACTGACTTCCAGGCAGAATACTTTCCTTCCACTACCACTCGCTGTCTTCTGTTGTCCAGCCAATTCTGTATCCAGATTGCTAAATTTCCCTGTATCCCATTCCTCCTGACCTTCTGAACGAGCCTACCATGGGGAACCTTATCAAATGCCTTGCTGAAGTCCATATACACCATATCCACCGCTCGACCCTCATCAGCTTGCCTAATAACATCCTCAAAGAACTCAATAAGATTTGTGAGGCATGACCTATCCCTCACAAAGCCGTGCTGACTGCATTTTGTCAAGCCATGCTCTTCCAGATGGTCATAAATTCTATCCCTCAGAATCCTTTCTAACACCTTGCAGACAACAGACGTGAGACTGACTGGTCTGTAATTGCTAGGAATTTCCCTATTTCATTTCTTCAAGAGAGGAATTACATTTGCCTCTCTCCAGTCCTCAGGTACGACTCTGGTGGAGAGCGAGGATGCAAAGATCTTCGCAAGTGGCAAAGCAATCACATTTCTCATTTCCCAAAGCAGCCGCAGACAAATCTGGTCTGGCCCTGGCGACATGTCAATTTTAATGTTTGTCAACATTTTCAGCACATCAGCTTCCTCAATCTCTATCCGTTCCAGCATCGTACCTGCTCCTCAATGGTTTCATTCACTACAAGGTCCTTTTCTTTAATAAAGACAGAAGCAAAAAACCCATTTAGGGCTTCCCCTACCTCCTCAGTCTCTATACACAAGTTCCCTATGCTATCCCTGACCGGCCCTACCTTTTCTTTGATCATTCTATTATTCCTCACATATGTGTAAAATGCCTTTGGATTCTTCCTAATTCTTCCTGCCAAGCATTTTTCGTGCCCCCCTCCTGGCTCTCCTCAGACCATTTTTGAGCTCCTTCCTCGCCTGCCTGTAATCCTCTAGAGCTGAGCAAAACCCTTGCTTCCTCCATCTTACGTAAGCTGCCTTCTTTCTTTTGACGAGAAACTCCACCGCTCTCGTCATCCAAGGTTCCTTTATCTTACCCCTTCTTGCCTGTCTCAGAGGGACATATTTATTCATCACTCGCAACAATGTTCCTTAAACAGTCTCCACATGTCTATAGTGCCCTTTCCATGGAACAATTGCTCCCAGTCCATGCTTCCCAACTCACCTCTGATAGCATCATAGTTTCCTTTTCTCCAATTAAATATCCTCCCATTGTGCTCCTCCCAACTATTCAATTTTCCCCAGTCTTATATCCTCAAAGTATCGGATTGTGTTATTGGCTTTTAAGATTGTCAATATACTAAATTCAAACTTGATTGGAGTTTGGTATTTCTCAGGTTATACTTTAAACCGATTGGCCTAATTCGAATCTGTTTTAGCGACCCAGCTAATCGAGTTGTTAGACCAAATGTTACATCGTATCTTGTTCAGAACACTTGGTGCTGGTCAGGTAGTTCTGCTAGCTTTTAACTCTCATAAAGGTACAGTACACCCTCATCTTCATAGCATCTGTCATTGACACTTCCCACTCAGTTAATACTTGCAGCAAAAGAGCATCCAAATCAGAAGCAGAGTGAACCAATCAGCTCCTTCGAGTCTGTTCTGTCATTCAATAAAATCGCGGCTGATCGAGTTGTGACCTTGATCTCACTTTCCTGTCTGCCTATAACCTTGGACTCCCCAAACATCTGCCTAACTCAGCCTGGAATGTATTCAAAAACGCAGACCTCACACCTTCAATGTCTTGGGCTCGATTATGTGAAAAGACTTGTTTAGTCACAGACACTTGGATAACCTCTGATTACAACGGGATCTTGATCGGATGGGCCAATGTGCTGAGAGTTGGCAGATTGAGTTTAATTTAGATAAATGCGAGGTGCTGTATTTTGGGAAAGCAAATCTTAGCAGGACTTTTTCATTTAATGGTAAGGTACTGGGGAGTGTTGCTGAACAAAGATACCTTGGAGTGCAGGTTCATACCCCTTGAAAGTAGAGTCGCAGGTAGATAGGATAGTGAAGAAGGCGTTTGGTATGCTTTCCTTTATTGGTCAGAGTATTGATTACAGGAGTTGGGAGGTCATGTTGCAGCTGGACAGGTCATTCGTTCGGCCACTTTTGGAATATTGCATGCAATTCCGGGCTCCTTGCTATCGGAAGGATGATATGAAACTTGAAAGGGTTCAGAAAAGATTTACAAGGATGTTGCCAGGGTTGGAGGATTTGTGCTATAGGGAGAGGCTGAATAGGCTGGGGCTGTTTTCCCTGGAGCGTCGGAGGCTGAGGGGTGACCTTATAGAGGTTGATAAAAACATCAGGGGCAGAGGTAAATAGACAAAGTCTTTTCCCTGCAGTGGGGGAAGTCCAGAACCAGAGGGCATAAGTTTAGGGTGAGAGGGGAAAGATATAAAAGTAACCTAAGGGGCAACTTTTTCACACAGAGGGTGGTGCGTGTATGGAATAAGCTGCCAGAGGAAGTGGTGGAGGCTGGTACAATTGCAACATTTAAAAGGCATCTGGATGGGTATATGAATAGGAAGGGTTTGGAGGGATATGGGCTGGGTGATGGCAGGTGGGACGAGATTGGGTTGGGATATCTAGTCGGCATGGACGGGTTGGACTGAAAGGTCTGTTTCCATGCTGTACATCTCTATGACTTGCCCATGAGAAGGATAAGGAGCTGAGGAGCAGAAGTTGAAAGAGGGGCCGGCGTCAGTGGCTTCAGCCTCCACAAGGTTAGGCTGGAGGAAAGTCCACAAGTGTACTCCTGGATGTGGGATGAAGACTCTGAGAATTTAGGAACAGTGGAAGAGTTGCAATGGCTGTTGGTGTCATCAGCCACATGTGAAATTTGACACTGTGTTTTTCAGATGATGTCCTTGAGCAGCAGAATGTGGATTAGGAATAGGAAGAGGCAGAGGACAGATCCTCTGGGACACCAGAAGTAAGGCCATGGAAGCAGTTGCACTGATGCTCTGGCGGTGACGGGACAGGTCAGCAATGAGTCAGAAAAGCGTAGGTTCATTCAGCAGGACAACAGTGACGAGGGGCTGCAGGAGGATTGTGTGGTAGAAGGCTTCAGAACGGGGCAAGAAGGTCAAGGAATAATTGTTTACTTTCGAAATCGGTGATTTTGACAAGAATTTGATCCTGGTGACGGGGAAGAAATCTGATTGGAGGAATTGAAAGATGGAGTTCTGGGAACAACAGACACAGAGTTAGAAGGAGGCAAAGCGTTCAGAGCAAGAGATTCGAGATGGGATACAATGACGGCTGAGCCAAGTGTTTTTTTTTGAGGATGAGTAAATGGCGGCAGAGTGAAAGGAAAGTGGGATAGTCTTTGAAGAGAGCGAACCATGAAAAATATTAGTGAGCAAGGACGGTTTGGTAAATGCTGTCACCAGTTCAGCACTGGTCAGAACCAAGTCGAGTGTAGTGCTGGAAAAGCACAGCAAGTCAGGCAGCACGAGGAGCAGGAGCATCAACATTTCGGACATCAACTCTTCATCAGCCCTCTCTCTGCCCCCACACCCAACTCCAGCCCTTCACCAGGTCCTAGCTCCCAGTCCTGCCATTTCATTACTATTCCCCCAGGGCTCCCCCTCACTGAAGAGGAATGTTTAGTCCTCAGCAAAGGCCTCACCTTCATCCCCCTACACTCCCGGATTAATGAGTTCGACACACGTCACAGCCTTAAACATTTCTTCCACCAATTTTTCAATCAAGACTTCCGGCCACCCATCGAGGACCCCTTCTCTCACCTCCAATACACCCCATCCACCTGGACACCCCCGACTGCCTGTTATCCGCCCTCGATCTCTTCATGTCTAACCGCCGCCATTCCTGATGCAGGACTTATGCCCGTAACGTCGATTCGCCTGCACCTCGGACGCTGCCTGACCTGCTGTGCTTTTCCAGCACCACACTCTCGACTCTGACCTCCAGCACCTGCAGTCCTTACTTTCTCCTTGTTCCGAACAAGACCGAGGAGGTGGATCTCATGGACAAGGTGAGCGCTGACAGGGAACAAGGGGACATGAGAGACGAAATGAAGAACGGATGATTTCACAGCTTTGACATGAATTTGCTCGATTCATCAGGGGAAGGAAGGGAAGCAGCGAGAAGCAGGTGATTACATTGTCTCAATCTCAGTGGCAAAGAAACTCTTGTGGGTTTGTCATCCCTGAGGTGAAGTTGAAGGAGAAACAGGGAAGGAGAATTCTTCAAAAGAAATTAACTTGTGTCAGACATATTAAAGAAGACTCAAAACTTAGTGTATGCAACACAAGTCGGATTTATTGGACCGTTAGCCAGCATTTTAACACCTATGACTGGGCTCTAGATTATTAACATCAACAGAAACAGATCCACATCGGGCGGCACGGTGGCTCAGTGGTTAGCACTGCTGCCTCACAGCACCAGGGACTCAGGTTCAACTCCCACCTCAGGCAGACTGTCTGTGTGGAGTTTGCACATTCTCCCCGTGTCTGTGTGGGTTCCCTCCGGGTGCTCTGGTTTCCTCCCACAGTCCAAAGATGTGCAGGACAGGTGAATTGACCACGCTAAATTGCCTGTAGTGCTAGATGCATTAGTCAGAGGGAAATGGGTCCGGGTGGGTTACTCTGTGGAGGGTCAGTGTGGACTGGTTGGGCCCAAGGGCCTGATTCCACACTGTAGGGAATCTCGTCTACGTGACCATAATAGCAAATTCCAAGCAGTGCAGTTAGTTGTGAATCCGCTGGTGTGCCAGGAGGTTGGATGATTGAGCAAATGTCTTCCTGCACACGGGGCAGGCGAACGGCTTCTCTCCAGTGTGGGTTCTCTGGTGTGCCAGGAGGTTAGATGACTGAGTGAATGTCTTCCCACACACAGAGCAGGTAAACGGCCTCTCTCCAGTGTGAATACGCTGGTGCACAGTGAGATGAGATGATAACCTGAAGCCTGTTCCACAGTGAGAGCACCTGAATGGCCTCTCATCAGTGTGGACACGTTGATGGCAGATTAGTTCCCCAGAGCTCTTGAAGCATTTCCCACAGTTCAGACACTTAAAAGGTTTCTCTCCAGTGTGAACCTGCTGGTGTCGTAGCAGGTGGAATGAGCGAGTGAATCCCTTGCCACACTCGGAGCAGGTGAATGGCCTCTCTCCAGAATGGATCCGTTGGTGGACAGTCAGCTGGAATGATTTCTTGAACCCAGTCCCGCAGTGCGAACACATGAACGGTCTCTCGTCAGTGTGAACTAGTTGGTGGGACACCAGTTCCTCCGAACTTGTGAAGCACATCCCGCAGTCCAGGCAATGGAACGGTCTCTCCCCAGTGTGGATTCGGTGGTGCCTCAGCAGGTGGGTTGACTGTGTGAACCCCTTCCCACACACAGAGCAGGTGAACGGCCGCTCCCCGGTGTGGACCCGCTGGTGGGCAGTGAGGTGAGACGACCGCCCGAACCCAGTCCCGCACTGAGAGCACCTGAACAGTCTCTCATCCGTGTGAACACGCTGATGGGACGTCAGATTATCAGAACTCTTGTAGCACTTCCCACAGTCTGGGCACTGAAAAGGTCTCTTGTCGGTGTGAACGAGCTGGTGTTTCAGCAAGTGCGACAGCTGAGTGAAAGCCTTCCCACACTCGGTGCAGGTGAATGGCCTCTCCCCGGTGTGAACTCTCTGGTGGGTCAGCAGGTGTGATAACAGAGTGAACCTCTTCCCACACTTGGAGCAGGTGAATGGCCTTTCTCCAGTGTGAGTGCGCCGATGAACCTCCAGCTCTGACGGGAATCGGAATCCCTTCGCACAGTCCCCACACTTCCAAGGTTTCTTCTCTTTCTGGCTGTGTTCCAACGCACCAGGAGACTGGCTGAAATCCTGGCGGCAACCAGGAGGCGTGTGCAGTGTCTCTCCGCTGTGAGCAGTGCTTTCTCCTTCCATGTTCAAATCGTGGTGATATTTGGGTCGCCAGAAACTTGGTAATTCTGACAGGTCCTGATTTGCCGTTCGCTTCTGTTGCCCAATTACAAATCCACCCCTTCTAAGACTCTGTGAATTTTATTTTGAACAGAAAAAATGGAGTAAGAGAGAGCCCACAAAACACAAACGTAGATTCAATTAATGAAGGGCTAACAGAAACCAGTATGTAGGAATAAATGGGTCTTCTCATGTTGGCAGGCTGTGACTCGTGGGATGCTGCAAGGACCAGTACTTGGGCCCCAGCTATCAACAGCACACATCAATAATTTGGAGGTGGGGATGAAATGTAAAATTTCCAATTTGCAATGGTACAAAATTAAGTGGGCAATGTGCACTGTGAAGAAGATGTAAAGCAGTTTCAGGAAGACTTGTGAATGGACAAGGACATGGCAGTTGGAATATAATGCGAAAAAACATGAATCATATCAGCATCGTGTAATAGAGATCTATGACACAGAAACAGGTCCTTCAGACCATCAATTCTGAACTATTAAAAATCAAGCACCTGACTATTGTAATTCCATTGATCTATCACCTTATATGCTTTGGCATCGCAATTGCATATCTAAAGTCTTGAAGTTTCCCCTTTCCTCGGAGAAACAGATGTGCACATTATTTCTGAAATGGTAAAGGGTTGGAAAGTACAGATATACAAGGGAACCTAGACGTCTTTGATGATAAGTCTCTTCAGAGGGTCGGTGTGGGCTTGTGGGCCGAACGGCCTATTTCCACATTGCAGGGATTGTATATTTCTATGATCAAAGTTAACATGCAAATGCGTCAAGCTATTAGGGAGGCATGTGGAATGTTTGTGTTTCTCACAACAGGATTTGAGTACAGTAGTGAAGCCTTGGTCCCATCGTTCAAGAGCTTGGTTCCACCAACCTGGAGTACTGTGTGTAGTCTTGGTCTCTCAATAACGATGGAGTGGAACAAGATTCACCAGATTTGTTCCTGGGGTGGTGGGACTGTCCTCAGAAGAGAGACTGGATAAACTGGGACTACATTCTCTAAGGTTTCAAAGAATAACAGGTGATCTCACTGAAGCTTACTGAATAGTTCAGAGAAAGATAGAGTGAATACAGATTCGATTAGATTCCCTACAGTGTGGAAACAGGCCCTTCGGCCCAACCAGTCCACACTGATCCTTCGAAGAGTAACCCACCCAGGCCCATTTCCCTCTGACTAATGGACCTAACACTACGGGCAATTTAGCCTCGGCAATTCACCTGACCTGCACATCTTTGGACTGTAGGAGGAAACTGGAGCACCCGGAGGGAACCCATACAGACACGGGGAGAATGTGCAAACTCCACACAGACAGTTGCCCAAGGCAGGAATCGAACCGGGGACCCTGATGCTGTGAAGCAGCAGTGCTAACCACTGAGCCACAGTGCTGCCTGAATACAGGTAAACCATTTCCCATTGCTGGGGAGTCTACATCAGGGGGTGACGGGGGTGCAACAACCTAAAAGTGCCAAATAGATCTGAAATGAGAAGAATTTATTTTACTTAGAGGGTTGTCAACCTTTGGAATTTTCTACCCACAGAGGGCTGTGGAAGCTCAGTCTTTGAGCATATTTAACATGCAGATTGACAGACTTCTGATTACCAGCATGGGAGGTGATGGCCGACGTGTATTATCGTTGGACTACAATCCAGCGTCTGGATTTGAATCCTACCACAGCACACGATGGAATTTGTATTCAATAAAAATCTGGAAATTAAGTGTCTAACAATTGCTGATTATCAGGAAACAAGCATCCAGTTCACTAACTCTGTTGAGCTACGGAAACAATTATCGTTACTGGGTTTGACCCACATTTGACTCCTGACCCACAGCATTGTAGGAATGAGGCCTCATCCTGAGAATAAATAAAACGGGGAAGGGTTGGTAAAAGGCCATGAAGTGTTAGATCAGCCATGATTGTATAGAATTATGGGCAGGCTTGAAGGGCTGAATACCCTCCTCTCATTTCTTTGAGGAAACGTTCAGAATCATAGTTGATGCATCACAGATACCAGAATTTGGCCACAATATACAGGGAAGAAATTTAATGCAGTGAGTGGTACTAATCTGGAATTTAATACTTACAATCAAAAGGTAGATAATATCAAGATTCTGATGATCGAATCTTCGCATCCAATAGAAGACATGAATGTTCTTCAAATATCCTGTGAAAGAAGTTTACAAATTTCATTCCTTATTGTGCAGATTACACATTAAAAAAACACTTCTATTGGTTTGAATTTGCAATGCTTAGGTCCTCCCCATCTCACACACTTCGAATCATAGGCTCCCTATAGTGTGGTAACAGGCCCTTCAGCTCAACAAGTCCTCACTAACCCTCCGAAGAGTATCCCACCAAACCCACTCCCCAATCCTAATACTCTACGTTTACCCCTGACTAACACACCTAACCTACACGTTCCACACTATGGGCAACATAGCACGGCCAATTCAGCCTAACTTGCACATCTTTGGATTGTGGAAGGAAACCAGAGCACCCGGAGGAAAGTGAGGACTGCAGATGCTGGAGATCAGAGCTGAAAAATGTGTTGCTGGAAACGCGCAGCAGGTCAGGGAGCATCCAAGGAGCAGGAGAATCGACGTTTCGGGCAGAAGAAGGGCTTATGCCCGAAATGTCAATTCCTCTGCTCCTTGGATGCTGCCTGACCTACTGTGCTTATCCAGCAACACACTTTTCACCCGGAGGAAACCCACGCAGACAGGGGGAGGACGTACGAATTCCACGCAGACAGTCGCTTGAGGCTGAAATTGAACCCGTGTCCCTGGTGCTGTGAGGCAGCAGTGCGAACCACTGAGACACCATGGCACCCTGTAAAAGGACGTTGCAAAATCCATCACTCTTAGTGCAATATAGAAACTAAAAACATCCCTTCCTCCTGCCCTGGATGACCATGCACTCCACCTGTTGGTGTGATTGGTCAGTCACTCAATTTGAGGATAACTTCTGCACAGGGTCCTGAGTTTTGAGTCTGTAGGTGCACGTGTCTAAAAGGGGCCAGAGATCTTTGAACACATGGAACAAAGAGACCCATGGCGCAGTGAGATCTGGAGAGCAGGATTTGCTTCCTTTCCTTCTTTGAAGCCTCTCTGCCTCATCAATAAGGCATTGGGTGTGAAGGGCTGATGCAGCCTGATGGACAAGTTGTCTCCATCCAGAACAATGGGCAGCAAGCTCCGCCCACTCATTCCAAACATTGCCCCCTACAAAGATGGCGGCCACGCATGCGTCTGAGCCGCAGTGCCCCCGACAAAGATGGCGGCAGCGGCGAAGGGCCCTGCCGCCGGTTGGAAACCCGGAGCCGTCGGTCATTTGGGTGCAAACGGCGGCCCGGGGCAACTCTACTCGGGGTTTGTGGCTTACACGAGGCCTTCACGAAATCTCTCAGTCCATTCGCGCGATCGACCGGCTCCTTCTTCCTGCATCATCACCGATGCTTTCGGAGCTCATCGCCTTCGCCCGCTCCGCGCATTTTCCAGTCGCTGCCGACTCTGCGCCTGCGCCCTGCTCTCCTGCCTCTGGGTCGACGGTCTGCACCGCGGGGGATTATGGGTATGTTCACCCCTATGGAATGATGGGATTGGAGAAGACCTCAAGGACTGAAGGAGACCCTTTGGCCCATTGGCAGTGTTATGAGCATGCAATCCAGGCCCAGCCACTACTTTATTACTGTAATACCCTTGGTCAATCCACCCAGTCTGCATATTCCTGCAAACTATTTAGCATGGCCAAACCTGCTAACCTGCACACCTTTGGACCATGGGAGGAAACCAGAGCAACCGCGCACACAAACACTGGGAGAACGTGCAAATTCCACACAGGTAGTCTCCCCAGGCTGGAATCAAACCCAGGTCCTTGGCTCTGTGAGGCAGCAGTGCTGACCACCGAGCCACCATGCGGCGTCTGTCTGATTCTATCAAAGTTGTTTCCTGTTATGGGATGGACAGTGGAGCTGAAGAGTCAAATAACACTGTCAGAAAATAAATTACACTGATTCTATCTCAAACAGAATCTGAGCAAGAATCTGAATGGATGACCCACCCCCCCATCTTTGTTATTGTTGCAATGCTGAAAGAGTCCATTCTGCACATCTTACATTAGCATGTCCAAATTAGCATGAATTAGTAAAAACCAAAAGGTTGCTGGAAATCAGAACTGTCAACCGAAATTCCTGGAAATGCTCAGCAGGTCTGGCAGTATTTGTGGAGAAAAATCTGAGTTAATGTTTCAGATTCAGTGACTCTGTAGAGCTGGGCAGAAAGGTGGCAAATGGAGTTCAATGTAGCTAAGTGTGAAGTGATTCACTTTGGTAAGAGTAATAAAAAGATGGATTACTGGGCTAATGGTAGACTACTTGGTAGTGTGGAAGAGCAGAGGGATCTTGGTGTCCATGTACACAGATCTCTGAAAGTTGCCACCCAGGTAAATAGTGCAGTGAAGAAGGCATATGGCGTACTGGCTTTTATTGGTAGAGGAATTGAGTTCCGGAGTCCTGAGGTTATGCTGCAGTTGTATAAGACTCTGGTGCGGCCGCATCTGGAATATTGTGTGCAGTTTTGGTCGCCATACTATAGGAAGGATGTGGAGGCACTGGAACGGGTGCAGAGGAAGTTTACCAGGATGTTGCCTGGTATGGTAGGAAAATCCTATGAGGAAAGGCTGAGGCACTTGGGGTTGTTTTCATTGGAGAAAAGAAGGTTTAGGGGTGATTTGATAGAGGTGTACAAGATGATTAGGGGGTTAGATCGGGTTGACAGTGAGAACCTTTTTCCACGTATGGAGTCAGCTATTACAAGGGGGCATAGCTTTAAATTAAGGGGGGGTAGATATAGGACTGATGTTAGGGGTAGGTTCTTCATTCAGCGAGTCGTAAGTTCATGGAATGCCCTGCCAGTAGCAGTAGTGGACTCTCCCTCTTTATGGGTATTTAAGCAGGCATTGGATAGGTATATGGAGGATAGTGGGTTAGTGTAGGTTAGGTGGGCTTTGATCGGCACAACATCGAGGGCTGAAGGGCCTGTACTGCGCTGTATTCTTCTATGTTCTATGTTCTATGTTCTATGTTCTTCTTCAGAATTGTTCTGAGGAAGGGTCAGTGAACCCCAAAAAATTATCTCTGATTTCTCTAAACAGATGATACCACACCTGCTGAACCTATCCAGCAATTTCTAGTTTTGCTTAGCATTAATTAGCACTATTTGCCAGTCTTCTTCCAGGAACCCGACACATTCTTCCATTTCAAATAGCCATCTAGATTATTTTGAATGCCTTGATTGAAACTACATTCTTGGGTGGTACATTACAGACACGAACCACTGAAAGAGTTCTTTTTTTTCTTAGATAACTTTTGATTCTTGTATTGATTACTTAAAATCTGTGCCGTCTCATTCTCAATCCTGTCACAGAATGCCTAGTTACTCTGTCCATTTCACTCCTGAATTTGAATACTTTGATTATATGTCCTCTCAGCCATCAAGAGGCCATATAATCAATAACTGAAACCTCCAAGCTCTGGATCCATTCTCTTGAATCCTTTCTCTCCAAAGCCTTCACATATTCCTAAAGTGCAGAGACCAGAACTGAACAGAATATTCTAACTGAGGCTTAATCCATAGAAATTCAACATCACTTGCTTACTCTGTTGACTCATTTATGATATGGATTGATGCCACCAGCAGGAGTTCAGTTCACCTGGCTGATGTCACCATGGACCTCCACTTTCTCATTGAATGCCTACAGTGTGGAAACAGGCCACTTGGCCTACATCAACACTGACCCTCTGAAGACTAACCCACTCCAGCCCATTCTCTTACACGAGTACTCAACATTTCCCCCGACTAATGCACCTAACCTACACATCCCTGAACACTACGGGCAATTTAGCATGGCCAATTCGACTAACCTGCACATCTTTGACTTGCAGGAGGAAACCCACACAGACACCGGGAGAATGTGCAAGCTCCACACAGACAGGTGCCTGAGGGTGGAATCAAACCTGGGTCCGTGGTGTTATGAGGCAGCAGTGTTAGCCACTGAGCCACCTCCTCAACCTCTCCTTTTGCTTGAGTTATGGTGACCCTGGTTAAATTCACCAAACAGCCGTTTTTCCCTAATGAGAGCAGTCCAATGGTCCTCTGAGACTATGGTGACACTACTACTGCCACCCCTACTAATAATGCCTAGCATACTGTCTGCTTCATTAATCACTTTTTCAAGTTGTCCTTCCATTTAAAGTGTTATCCAAATGTACACCCTCTTCTGCTGCATCATTATTGCATTTATACTTCTTATTTTGTAGTTGTTTGGTAGTACAGACCTTAAATAATAAGGCAAATTCTGTCAAAAGGTTTCTCTTGCACTTATAGGGCCATTTAGCAAGTAGTACCAACATAAAGAGAAAACAAAAGCCCCCATTGCCATCACCTATCCTGCCTGAAACCACTTCTCTCTCTGTGATATTTCACAACTGCGTGGAATGCTGAGAGCATCTTCCTCCTTTGGCTTCAGTCATTGAGAGATGGTTGTGGAGGGGTACTAATCAATCACACTGCACAGAATTCCAAGTGAAAAGACTATATGTTACCAAGGAGTGGAATGAGAATTGAAATGTCCATCTGGGACATTGTTTGTGGAGAACACTGTGCAGTCATTCCTGTGGTGAGTGTCCACAGGTCGAGACACTGAAGCTTGTGGAAGCTTGTGGGATCAAAAGCTATGGGGAGGAAGTGGGACAGGATACTGAGTTAAATGATCCGCCATTTTCATACTGAATGGAAGTGGCGAGGAGAACAACAGAATCCAATAACTCAGTCAGATGGGAACTCACTAGTGTGTCTGCAGGTTGAAGGACAGAGTGAATCCCTTTCCACACTCAACTCAAGTGACTAGTTTTCCTCCAGTGAGTGCACTGGTACTTTAATAGAACTTCACTGCTTTGAAAACCCTCCATTCTGTGCAAATAATGAAAAAGATCTTTTACAATGAGAAGTGCAATGAGGCTGCACAAACAAAAGGATCCTCTCCCACATACGGAATGACATCTTCCTGGTGTGAACTTGCACTTTGTTGAGAAAAGGATCTGATATTGCAATAATATTCAGCTATGGAGCAGCTTTATTAAGAGAAAGTCAGGACAAAGCTTGAGATTAAAGGTCAAGTTCAGGCAGTGAAGACAGAATGAAACCAAATATAAATGTCCAATGTCAGATCAGGACAGCAAATTGATATTGTTTTCTTATAGTATCCAAAATTCTTGCTTTATTCTTCCTCTTTGTCTTCTTTCCTTTTTTATTTTCAATGACCAGTGACAGCCATTTTCAATCAGTAATTGAGAAATAGAGTAATGCCAAGACTTAGTACCCCAAACCAGAGAAAACTCAAATGGTGACAAAGGGATTAACCATACCCCACTGGCCTTACAGACTGATTGGCCGTAGTCTAAACCATTGGATTATTATTGTTATCCCCTCCTTTTCCCTTCTATGTTGTAATAAATTCACATAACATTGGTCCAAATTATGCTTTAAGGCAAAATAATATGTATCTACATGAATACAAAACAAATGCATGCAAACTAGAGGCTAACAAATAACATTTCAAGGATTAAAATATTCAGGAAATTTATCGAAGTCATGTTAAATTTAAACTCCACTTGTTCTCATGTACATGATACCACTTCTTCAAAGATAGCACAATTTATGACTCTGTGACTCAATGAGAGGAGATGTAAGAAAACAAAATCACCCAGAGGGTGGTTGGAATCTTGAACTGACTGGCTGTAGGGGTAGCACAGGCAGAACCCTCTTAAGAAGTGTTTATGTGGGCAGTTATGATGCCAAGGCATACAAGGCTATAGTGCTAAGTGCTGGCAAATGGGATTGCTTTTGAGTGGAGCTGTTGGGTTGGACCCAAAGGCATTTTTACGCGTTGTACATTTCTACAACAGTGAGTTTACACGGTATACATAATCCTTCATAACATCCCCAAACATGTTATCTGGTGAGTGTCCTACTGTTATTTATGGATCTTGCTATACACAAAGTGGATATCAATTTCCCCGCATCAGGACAATTTAATATCACCTCTTTTCCTATAAAACCTAAAGAAATTCAAAGGTTGTGACAAGTAGTATGATGTGCAACATTTTAAGAAAACATATCCTTCACCTGAGAGTTGCATCATGCTTGAAATAGGTGTGGGGTTGTGAATATCTTCAGAAAAACCATCTCGAGTCGGAACCAAATCGAGGCACCTATCTCATGGCTTTCCCAAGTGTGTGATGGTGAGATAATATCTGTGGTGAGGGTAAAGTCTACATTGTCCCAGAGGACCACAAGGCTGCCCTCTTACCAGAGGTAACTAGTGCCATTTAACCTGAGGGTCACCAAGTCTCAGGTGAAGGGCGTGGTTGGCAATGGTTAGCTCAGTTGGCTCGGCAGCTGATTCACAATGCAGAGTGACGCTGATCGCGTGGCTTCAATTCTGAGACTAATTGAGGTCACCATGAAGGTTACTCCTTCTCACCCCTCACCGTTTCACCAGGTGCCTGGTGAATCTCTAGTTGAACATGCTACCAGTAGTCTCGCTCTAATGGGACAGTGGACTTTGGCAACTTTACCTTTAGAATATTGATGCTCCTCAAATCAGTGTTTGGATTATTCTTGACAAAATTGTGGTTGTTTTAGTATTGTATAAACCTGCATAACATGATCAGGATTAACTCTTTCTGAGACATCTGCAATGAAGGTTAAACTGGTAACAGTGATTGGGTATAAAGTGACATACTGTTAACAGTGAATTACATTTTAAAGCACGCACTGTTCAAAAGACTGCAGTTCCATCGATTTGGAACAATTAATCCCATTTGCACAGGACTGGAGAGTGGGTAAATAAAATGGGAGGTAAACTGCCATGAGAACATAGCTTCGAGGTAACGATTTGAATTACAAGTGCACAGAAAAGTATGATGGCGTCTGTGGCAAAACAAAACCATTCGCCAGATGCTGTTCCTCAGTTGCGAGGCAGAGCTGCGGGAGAGCTTGTTTGCAGCTCCTAACGGATGTGCAACATGTGGTTTACCATAGTTTCATAAGGTGGTTCAGAACCATCTGCAGCATTTAAAGATGGAAGGTAAACCTTATTCCAAGTAGCGACAACAATGTCTTGCAAATGATGTAGCGAAGTGCTGGTTGCTGAAAATCGATACATTTTAAAAGTATTCTTGAGAAGTTGGGTTTCGGGTGGATGATTCACACCTCTTTTCAGGCCGAGTACAAGGATGAAAATAGAGTCACCCGGTGAATATAATTGCAAAAACAAAATAATATTTCGAGGCTTCAACTCGTAACGCTAATCCAACTGACGCAGCTCCTTCAGATTAGTCTGGGGGAAACCTGTTGTGCAAGTTGCCATCAACAGTAAGCTACTGGAACAGTCCAAACAGCTAATGCATTTCAGAAGGAGTAACTGACAGACAGACTCCATTTGGGACAACAATAGTTGAAAGGGCGACATAGTATACTGCATTATTAACTGGCCTCTTGGCGGAAAGTGCATTTTTCTCTGAGGAGCGGGTTTGTATCCCAAACACACTTTGTTCGCCTGTGAAGCATCCATTATTATACCCGGCTGTGAACCCTTTAAAACCCAATCTGAGAGCTGTTCTGACCAAGCGTTACGTTGTTCCAGACTCTCTGTGCTTCTCTAAGTCATTGCTAGCTTTTCAACTCTCTTAAAAGTACAAAACCCCTTACAGCTTCGGAACAATGACCACTTACAACTAGAAGGACAAGGGCAACAGATAAATGGGAAAACCACCCCATGTAATGTTCCCCTCCAAGCCACTCACCGGTCCTGACTTGCAAATACCACCATTCCTTCATTTCGTTGGGTAAAATTCCTGAACTCCTTTCCATAATTGCAGTGAGAGACAACTTCCAGCATGTGGACTCCAACAGTTGAAGAAGGCAGCTCACCACCACCTTTGCAGGGGCAACTAGCGACGGGCAATAGAAAAATGCTTGCCAGCCAGCGATGTCCAAGTCTCACAAGGGAAAAAGGAAGTCTCCACGTTGGCACGGCCTGGACCCCTTCAAGTCTTCAAATTCACATTCATATTAATTACACAAAATTCATCATTTCTTCTTTGACCCAATGAAGTAAAAACCTTGTGCAACTTCCAGGATTCAGAACATCAAACTAAATTAGCTTAACCAGTGAAACAATAATCTCAGGGATTTCTTTTCTTTCAATGGTTAAAAACACAGTGTTTCCTTTTTTTTGAAAAAGGGAGTTGCAAAAAAGTGATAAAGCGTTCTGTCTCCTGTGGTTCCCACTTCTCGCTAAAGCTGACTGGATCTGCCTTTCTTTCTTCTTTTGCCGTGATTGTACAGGTAGTTTATGAGAATCCATGCGATCTCCAGCACCCACATGATTGGGTTTACTGCCACATCTGCAAGACAGCATTTCTGAAACTGCAGCAGTTCCTCAGTGCTGCACTGAACAGTCAGCCGGGATGTTATACTCACATCTCTGGAGTGTGAGTTGGACAAAGCATTCTGACTTGACATTTTCTTCTGATGCGCATCTTTCGCATCCTACTAGCCATGGCAATCATGGTAAGCTATGAAATTGATTTTCAGCCAATCTGTGGCTCTTCACAACCTGTGACCAAATTGTCATTCTGTTACCACAAACTGGAGCACTGGATATTTACGAACCAACTTGTTAACAGATGCTTATACGTGCCTCTAGAAGAGATGGGACCTTGAACCCAAATCAGGCATCCTGTTCCAGAGGTAGGGATACTACCAATGCACCACATGAACCTTTAAACATAATGTTTTCAACTGGCCAGCTGAACCGAACAAGTTGCTGACTGGTAGCCGACCTGTTCCATTCTGACTTCATTAAACAAAATGACTTCACGAACAATATCCTTCCAAACTGTTATTTCTTGGGATGTTCTGGAAATCTGCCTTCAGAGTTTGGGCTGCTCTTTCTGCCAGACCATGAATGACGGATAGATGGATGGTATGGAGCTGTCCTTATGTAGCGAATACCATTCAGCTTTAGGAAATACTCAAATTGCCTGCTGGTAAACAATGGGCCTATTAGTTGTGATTAACGCTGTGTATCGAGTATGAACTTCCCATAACAGTTCACCAACGAAACACTTAACTCTGGTACGGACATGAGAGTCGGGGCACCTTCGATTGCCCTAATTTTATCTTCCAACGGTTGTAACCCGGTCTTTGCGACTCTGCAGCCCATGCATGTTACTTGGGGTGCCGAAACCACCCGGCATACCCCCACCTGGGCGGCACGGTGGCACAGTGGTTAGCACTGCTGCCTCACAGTGCCAGAGACCTGGCTTCAATTCCCGCCTCAGGCGACTGACTGTGTGGAGTTTGCACATTCTCCCAGTGTCTGCGTGGGTTTCCTCCGGGTGCTCTGGTTTCCTCCCACAGTCCAAAGATGTGCTGGTCAGGGTGAATTGGCCATGCTAAATTGCCCGTAGTGTTAGGTAAGGGGTAAATGTTGAGGTATGGGTGGGTTGCGCTTCGGCGGGGCGGTGTGGACTTGTTGGGCCGAAGGGCCTGTTTCCACACTGTAAGTAATCTAATCTAAATGCCGAAGGACTCAGGGGCGACACGGTGGCTCAGTGGGTGAGGGGGCGGCATGGTGGCTCTGTGGTTAGCGTGGTAAATATGAATACATAACTGCAAAGTAAAACATGTTGGGATGCTGCGTGAGTGTAAGGTCTGGGTTATGTGCCCGAGTCAGCCTTGCGTGTCTGCGGGGCCTGTCAGGTGACAAAAGGTGAAGAAAGATAACCATGGCCCAACATGATGAGCTGCAGCAATCCAATTGTGGCAGAGTCTGATTGGTTAAGGGGAAATAATGTAGGCTGAGTGTGATTGGTTATGCTCGTGGAACAGGGATAGGGTGTGGCTTTTAGAACAGCATAAACACTACAGTACTCTCACCGTCATACAGTCAGACAGAACAGCACAGAAACAGACCGTTTGATCCAACTTGCTCGTACACACCAGATATTCAAAATTAATCTTGTCATTTGCCAGCACGTGGCCCATTTCCCTCTAAACCCTTCCAATTCATATACCTATCCAGGTACTTTTTAAATGTTGTAATTGTACCAGCCTCCACCACATCCTCTGGCAGCTCATTCCATACACGTACCACCCCCTGTGTGAGAAAGGTGCCCCTTAAGGTCGCTTTTAAATCTTTCCCCTCTCACCTTAAACCTCTAGTTTTGGACTCCTCCACCCTGGGGAAAAGACCTTGGCTATTCACCCTATCCATGCCCCTCATGATTTTATAAACTTCTGTGAAGGTCATCCCATAGCCTCTGACACTGCAGGGAAAACAGCCCTAGTCTATTCAGCCTCTCCCGGTAGCCCAAACCCTCCAGCCCTGGCAACATGCTCATAAATCTTTTCTGAACCCGTTCAAGGTTCACAACATCCTTCTTACAGCAGGGAGGCCAGAATTGAACACAGCATTGCAAAAGTGGCCTCACTCATGTCCTGTATAACCACAACAGGACCTCCCAACCCTTATACTCAGTGCACTGATCATGCATACCAAACACCACTTTTAGTATCCTGTCCACTTGTAACTCCACTTTCAAGGAACTATGAACCTGTCCTCTAAGCACGCTTTGCTCGACATCACTCCCCAGGCCCCCAAACGTCTTGCCGAGCAAAATGTAGCACCTCACATTTATCTCAGTTAATCTCCATTTGTCATTCCTTGGCCCATCGGCTCACTTGATCAAGGTGCTGTATTCTGAGGTAATCTCCTTCAATGTCCACTACACCACCAATTTTGGTGTCATCTGCAAATTTAGTAACCATATTCTTATATTCACATCCAAATCGTTTATATAAAGGACAAAAAGCAGTACCCATCCCTGCGAGACACCAGTGGTCACAGGCCTCCAGTCTGAAAAGCAACACTCCACTGCACCCCTGGCTCCTACCTTTCAGCTAATTCCTTTTATCCAAATAGCTACTTCTCCCTGTATTGCATGTGATCTAACCTTGTTAGCCAGTCTATCATGTGGAACCTTGTTGAAAGCTTTACTTGTCCAACAACACCTTTATCAATCCTCTTTGTCACCTTTTCAAAATCTCAAGCAAGTTAGTGAAATATGATTTCCCACACACAAAACCATGTTAACTATCCCCAACAAATCACTGCCTTTCCCTCCTTAATTTTAAGGTGCGTTATGAAGTAAGTTTCAGATTCACAATTGTAGAGATAGATTGATAATGCTCCTCCTCCAGAAAATGTAAGAACAAAAGGGTGTAAAAGTTACTTCAAGTTTACCTTTCTGCAAGACTGAAGGCAACTTTAAGGCAAAACAAGTGAGATCAAGTTAGACTCAAATGCTGAAAAATGATAGTTACAATAGTCGAAACCAGTTCGCTCAGGAGTATCTGTATCTAAAATTAGAACTTGCTCTTTTAACTATCTTTAACATTATACATTTTCACCAGAGGATGAAACTGTATTTGTTACGCTCTCAAATCCCATTCAGGTCATGGTTGAGGCAACATAATATCAACTTTCAGTATTCAAAATAAAGTTCTGATGTTTGTATTAAACAACAAAGAAATGATGGATGTTGTCACTATTAGGAACAGCAAGTAGAAGTCAGAAAAGCTAAAGTAAAGCATTATTTGTGTATTAAAAAGTATTGACTGCAGTAGTCAAAAATTAGGAGTACTTTCAAATTCTGGAAATTCACAATTCGCAGGCTTTTCAGGGTTGTCTGCTCTGATGGCCACAGCTTTTATTTGCAAATAAAGGCTTATCATCTTGAGAACTTCTCTGTGTCCTGGCCATTCCTATCAACCATAACATTAGCGCTGCTGCCTCACTGCACCAGGGACCCAGGTTCGATTCCAGCCTCGGGCGATTGTCTGTGTGCAGTGTATACATTCTCCCCATGTGTCGCATGGGTTTCCTCTGGGTGCTCTGGTTTCCTCCGGCTGCTCTGGTTTCCTCCCACAATCCAAAGATGTGCAGGCTATGGTGAGTTGGCCATGCTAAACTGTCGACAGTATTCAGGGATGTGTGGGTTCGGTGCATTAGTCAGGGGTAAATATAGGGTGGGGGAATGGGTCTGCGTGGGTTACTCTTTGGAGGTTGGTGTGGACTTTTTGGGATTCTCCTTAATTCTGTTTACTAACATCTTTTCATGACCCTTTTTAGCCCTTCCAACTCCTTGTTTAAGTTCTTTCCTACTTTCTTATGTACTTCAAGGGCTTCATCAGTTCCTATCCTCCTGGATCTTATATTTTGTTCCTTTCCCTTTTTGACAAACGTCCCTGCTCATCTAAGGTTCACGTAACTTGCCATGTTTATCCTTCATTTTCACGGGAACATGCTGCTCCTGAAACTCTTATCAACGGCTGTTTGAAATACTCCAAAATAACCGATGTGGATTTACCCCCAAAACAGCCACCTCCAGTCAAATTCCTCCAGTTCCTGCCCAATATTGTAGTAGTTCGCATTCCCCCAATTAAACACCTTCAATACAGGACAGCTGTTATTCCAATCCATGAGTATCTTAAAACTCATGGTATGATGGTCACTACTCCCTGAAATCCTCCCCACTGAAACTTCACTCACTTGGCCTGGTTCATTTCCCAAAAGCAGGTCCAATATAACAGCTGCCCTGGTTGGACTGTTGACATACTGAGTCTAGATTCAATGCATGTTCAGTTCATACTCGACGGATATTTGCTACATGTGAAACACCGGCCAACAGGGATCTCACGTCATTACAATACAGAATGCTCAGAAAGAGCAATGTTAAAAAAAGAAAGTGTAGACTGAAATTTCCAATTAGTGGTCATGGGGGTGGGGGTGAGAGATGACTTCATTGGTACCAATACCTTGAATGTCGAGGTAAGATCAACACTAAAGTAGCACTGATACTGATAGTATCCAGTTTTGTCACTGTGATTTAGCAACATCATAGGAATCACAGAATGCAGATGCATGTATGTAATACAGATTTAATAATATTTCTGAACAATATCAGCATTCACATTTTGTGAAAGATGAAAAATGAATACTGAGATTCCATCCAAAGACAATAAATAAAGCTAAAGATGATTGTTTTCTTTGATCGGTTGGAATCTTTAACTGAGGAGTTGAAACCACAGTTCAGGAAGCAAGCACACATCACCAAAGCAAAACTGCACTCTCACCACTTGAAGACATATTTTCATTCTGCCTAAATTTGTCCTTGTATAATGTTTTCTTTCTTCTCCTTTCTGTTACGTGTGTAATTGAGTTGTCCTTTAATGAGAAGCCTTGTTAAGTACCTCATTTAGTCTTACAACTGCATAACTCAATTTATGGACTTTAATGTCAACTGCAGAATATACAATTAATTAAGCTTATGTCAAAATATAAATTTCAATATTCTTGCCCAACAAAAGCACACCTGATCCTAGATAGGTGTTAAATTATTAAATCACTGAAATTTAAGCTAATTCATGGCAAAACTTTGTTTTCTTATTGAAGTTCAAGTTCATTAATATAATTGGAAATAAAGAATGGGGCAATTAACCAGTAGCAATGGAAGAATCAGCATTGCCGAGAGCAATCAAGAGGAGGGAAACAGACAAGGAAGGTAGAAGAATATATTAGTATTGAGAACAGATGTAAAACAGGTTTGGAGGATTTGAGCTATAGCGAAAGGCTGAATAGGCTGGGGCTGTTTTCCCTGGAACGTCAGAGGCTGAGGGGGTGACCTTATAGAGGTTTACAAAATCATGAGGGGCATGGATAGGATAAATAGGCAAAGTCTTTCCCCTGGGGTCAGGGAGTCCAGAACTAGAGGGCATAGGTTTAGGGTGAGAGGGGAAAGATATAAGAGACCTAAGGGGCAACTTTTTTACACAGAGGGTGGTACGTGTATGAAATGAGCTGCCAGAGGATGTGGTGGAGGCTGGTACAATTGCAACATTTAAGAGGCATTTGGATGGGTACATGAATAGGAAGGGTTTGGAGAGATATGGGCCGGGTGCTGGCAGGTGGGACTAGATTGGGTTGGGATATCTGGTCGGCATGGACGGGTTGGACCAAAGGGTCTGTTTCCATGCTGTACATCTCTATGACTCTAAAACAGAAAAGATTCTTGAGGAGCTTGATAAGGTAAATCCTGAGAAGATGCTTTCCCTCAGAGGAAAGCATAGGACCAGAGCGCATAGTCTTAGAATTACAATTTCTAAATGAGATGAGGAATTTATTATCTTGGAGTACCATTGGTCTTTGGAACTCCTTGCCACTGAGAGCTGTGGGGCAGAATCCTTGTGTATATCTAAGGCTGAGATAGATTGATTCCTGAGCAGAAGGGGGCGTGGGGAAATGGGCAAGAAGCTGGAAAGTCAAATCAGCCATGATCCTAATGAACGTGGAACAAATTTGAAGGGCCGAATGACTTATTCCTGCTCTTGTCTCCTGTGGTCTTATAGATTTGATGCAGAAAGATAGATACAGAGGAGACCCATGTGAGGGAAACAGATACAGAGAGAAATGCTGGCATTTGGAAATTAGAAAGTACCGTTACATTTCTCAATTCTGTCATTTTTTAGTGACTGAAGTAACGCAAAACTTGCATTTCAATAGCACTGCTCAATGCCTCAGCATTCCTGAGCGACGGAACAGTGCATTACATGCCTTTAATTATTTATCAGATGGGGGCTGTTCGAACTAAAAGGAGGAAGTTAAAAAAAACGTCAGTAAATATTGAAAGATTGTCTCATGTATTTGATTTATTCTTAGAATTTTTTTTCAACTGGCAAACCCTGACTAGATGCTGACCCAGTGGATGTGATGATTCACTTGGACACAGTGAATTGTACTCTTACCACAGAACATTTAAATGAGACTAATTATGAAGGGACTGTGCAATCCAGAGCCACTTTGGGAGTTTGTCCTCACTGAGGCTTTGTAATCTCTTCCAAAACCACTGCTGAGGTGCCTGAAACTCCCGACAGTTTATTCCAAATAATTGCATGCTGTCATTTTTTCTGTCGCATCATGATTGACAACTGGATCCACTGAAATAAGGGGTCCAGAGTGCGTGTCTTTTATTGGGTGCAATGGTGGAAATCCAGTGGCAAAATACCAAGAAGTAGACACCTAATTACATGGTCACCTTGAACTGAGAAGGCCCTGATGCTGGGCAATATTGTGAGAGATTAAATGTATCGATGGTGAGAACAGTGCAGACCCCAGAAAGTAAAGGATCAGAGGAATAGGGCAAAGGTGCATCCTGACTAAAAAATGCATCCGTTTAGTGTGTGCACAAGCCAAGAAATTGAGCCTGAAATGATGAATCATCAGCTGGACATGTTTCCATTTCATTAATCTCTCTCTCTCTTACAGGACTGCAACGAGGGAATCCTCACAACGAACTTGCACAATTCCCTTCAGCTCCGAGGAGGGAACACGAATTGCTAAGATTGCATGTGAAACAGTTGCCCCACACCATCCACTAGCACCGATCCAATTAATCTACTGGCTGGTGTCATGCGTGTAGTTAGAGCTGACAACCCAGCAAGGACAGCACAGGTGCACACACACGACAGACACAGGCAGTGAGAGAGGATGGTGAATCTTCAGATATCAGTCGCCTGGGGACTAAGGAGCATCATTTGGCACATTCAAAACAGACATCGACAGTTTTTTTCTTAATGGTAATAATAGCAATGGATACTGGGATAGTGTGGAATCAGTGTTGGGTTAGATGGTCGATCAAAGATTAATTTAACATTGAGCCAGCTTTAATGCACAGAATGGCCATCTCCTATTTCCACTGTTCCCACATTATTACATTTACACGAACATTCAAATCCACTTTGGAAGTCAGCTATATGTGACACAGGCACGTGGATCACCAGATACAATGTAGCCTGAAGTTCACATTATATTGCCTGATTTCCAAAATGTAAATACTTTAAGGGCCGAGTCCATATATTATACAAGTACTTAACTTGGCTCAGAAATTACTCTGGGTCCCTGCATAAATAAATGGGACTGATGTAGGAGGTCACCAACTGAACCATACATCCAAGTTTTCCAAACGATACAGATAGAATTAAGGGAATAAGTAATTTTCACAATTCAGACAGAGATGCTCGCCTTCAAAGACAAGATGAAACTACCCGAGATGCCAAACAGTAAAATAATGTGACGTCTCCCTAGAAAGCTTGACACCCCACTGCTTCCCCCCCCCACCCCCCGATAAACATGGCAGTTGTTGATGCAACAATTGTCAAATTGGAGCCCAATCTGCATCTTGCTCGCTTGTGGCCTCCAGCAGACGTTTGGTAAGCCTTACCAACCGCCACCATTTCTCCTCCTGCTTTCTCACCCCATTCCTCTCAGGCTGACCTCCCTGATCAGGTCCCATTGTACATGCTTCCGTCACGCTGGACAGTGCACCTGCGCAATGTTTCCCACCACCGCCACACTGTCTTCTGGTGAGATAAGGCAATTTCTGGGCCTCAGGGCACTCTGGGTAGTCACCTAACCAGCAACTGTACTTACTCTTGATTTGTTTTGTCTGATTATTTGCCAAAGTGAACATATGACATGAAGGAAGTCAATCAATATAGTGGTCAAATATGCGCCGAGTACTACTGCAGGATCTACAGATCATTTTAATTAGAGGACAGAGATGGGACAATTTGAGGGTGGAAGACTTTAAACATCTACAACTCAATCACACAATTTATTAAAAAACACTCCACACCAATACTGGTTACTAAAATAACACAATTTTATTACGCTAAATGTTTATCGAACCAAGTAATTTTCCCGAGAATCTAACAGGAAACACACTTCAATAGGCAAATTTCAAAATTCACATCAGAACTCGAGATGACAGACGTACAAAATCTCGTGAACAATCGTAGAAGTGAGGAAAATAGTAGAGGCAACAAGGAGGGCAGAAATAGAAGCCAAACTATTGGAGATAAACTAATTAAAACGGTATGGTACAGTGAAAATGTGGGCGCTCATAGGAAGGTTCTGCTACCATCTGTTTAAACTAGTATTCAAGTAAGGATGCTTTTGAACAAGTGGTGCCTACTTAAAGTGACAGCAGATGAAACATTGCGAAGGGAAGTAAGAGCAGGAGGCAACTGCACTATTTTCTGGCCTTCTTTAGACAAAGTGCTTTCGTCAGAAAACGAGAATTGTAAACATTTTGCCTTTGTAAAAAGAAATAATGATACGCTGAGCGACGACAAGCCAACCAGTTTAATCCCGATGGTTTGGAAGCCTCTCAAAATTATTATTTTGGACAGGTACCCAATCCTTTATATGAAAGTCTGAAAAGCTCCGAAATGTCTTCCGTGGAATGTCATTTTGGCGTGCGAACAGGTGACCGACGCCACACCCATGCGAACCATATCACTCAGACTTGATGTGGTGGCGTGGCCCAGCCCAGCATCGACAGGCGCCAATTGTGTCTCAGCGCTCATAGTAATCACACGTGCGTCTGCTGTTCAGTAAAGTTTTTTAAAAATTTCACCGTTGAAAATGGCATTTATTCTGAAAAAGTCCCAATTCCGAAAAACAACTGGCCCCAAAGATTTTGGATAAAGGATTGTGTACCTGTACTTAAAATGACAAATTGGGGGGGGAAAAAAAAAGAGGATGATTAATTAAAGAAAACAGAGTTCAAGAAAAAAAAATCAAGTCCAACTACAATATTTGCTGTCTTCTTGAGGTAAAGGAAAGGGTAAATGATGATCATAGGGTCATGTGGACTTCCTGCAAGCATTTGATAAAGTACCACACAGCAGGCTTGTGAGCAACAGTGCAGTCATAGAGACATACAGCACAGAAAGAGACTCTCCGCTCCAATTGGTCTCCGCTGACCAGATATCCTAAGTTAATCTAGTCCCACTTGCCAGCACTTGGCCCACAACCCTCTAAACCCTTCCTAGTCATATTCCCATCCAGTTGCCTTTCAAACGTTGTAATTGTACCAGCCTCCATTACTTCCAGCAACAACATGGACACAAAATTGGCTGAGTGCCATTAAATGGATAGCAGCAGTGATTTTTTTTTATTTTTTTATAAAAAAGGTGAAGTTCAGCACAAAGGTGCAGGTTCTGCACTTAGACAAGGAGCAAGATGCTAGATGGTGCGGCACAATGGACTAGTGGAGGGAGGGGAGCAGCAAATGCAGCTGATCAGATTGTCACAGTCTTAGTGACAAAGAAGCGCCAATCTGCCCCTCATGCTTATTGTCTGAGGTCAGGATGGAGAGACAGGACAGAGGGAGACTACTTTCAGAAGAACTAACTCCGGGTGAGAGGTATACAGAACTGACAAACTGTGTTCAACACAACTGGTTTCTTTCATTTATTACTGGACTGAAGGTGATCCATTTGCATAGAAACAGACCGCAGTGAAGAGAGTTCGGTCCTGGATGCCACTGAAAAACCCAATCACTGCAGTGTCTTGTGAACTCCCCGGTGCCTCAGTAGGTTGGACGATCGGGTGAATCCCTTCCCACAAATGGTGCAGGTGAATGGTCTCTCCCCAGTGTGAACCTGCTGGTGTGTCGCCAGGCCGGAAAGCTGACTGAAGCCCTTCCCACACTCTGAGCAGGTGAAGGGCCACTCCCCGGTGTGAACACTTTGGTGGGACGTCAGCCCCTGGGAACTTTTATAACACTTCCCGCAGTCGGGACATTTGAAAGGCCTCTCGCCACTGTGAACCCGTCGGTGGGTCTGCAGGGCAGATAACTGAGCGAATCCAATCCCGCACTTGGTGCAGGTGAAAGGCCTCTCCCCAGTGTGTACTCGCTGGTGCGTCAGCAGGGTGGAGGAGTGACTGAATCGCTTTCCACACACAGAGCAGGCGAATGGTTTCTCCCCGGTGTGAACTCGCTGGTGTGTCAGCAGGTGGGATGAGTGAGTGAATCCCTTCCCGCACTTGGGACAGCTGTACGGCCTCTCCCCAGTGTGGACCCGCTGGTGGGCAGTGAGTTGAGATGATTGCCTGAAGCCAGTGCCGCAGTGAGAGCACCTGAACGGTCTCTCATCAGTGTGAATACGCTGGTGGGATATCAGTTCCCCGGAACTTTTAAAGCACTTGCCGCAGTCTGGACATTTAAAAGGCCTGTCATCAGTGTGAACTCGACGGTGCTCCAGAAGGTGAGAAGACTGAGTGAAACCCTTCCCACACTCTGAGCAGATGAATGGTCTCTCCCCCGTGTGGACACGCTGGTGTGTGAGCAGGCGGGACGTGTTAGTGAATCCCTTGCCACATTCGGGGCAGGGGAACGGCCTCTCCCCGTGAATGCGCTGGTGGCGGTGAAGGTAATCCAATTTTCTGAACCCAGTCCCACACTGAGAACATCGGAACGGCGTCTCGTCGGTGTGAACAAATCGATGGGAGGTCAGCTCCCCAGAGCTTTTGTAGAACTTCCCACAATCCGAGCATTTAAAAGGTCGCTCGTCAGTGTGAACCCGTTGATGCCTCAGCAGTTCCGAGGTCCGAGTGAATCCTTTCCCACATTCGGCGCAGGTGAACGGCCTCTCCCCGGTGTGACTGCGTTGGTGAGTTTCCAACTCAGACAGGTAATCGAATCCCTTCCCACAGTCTCCGCATTTGCACTGCTTCTCTCTACCGCAGCTCCATTTGTGTCTTAACAGGCCAGCTGATTGGCCGAAACTCCGGAAACACACAGCGCACGTGAATGGTTTCTCCCCACCGGGGTCAGTGTTATTTTCATTCATGTTCACAGTCAGATTACACTGAGGGTGCAATGTCTCTGTCAGATCCCAGGGTGATCGTTGGTTTCAGTTTCAGAACCGCACGTCTTCCTTTTCCAATACCCTGTCGATAAATTCAGAAGAAAAAAAAAGCGTCAAACAAAACACAAAAGCCGGTTTTGAAACTGAGCTGAGCAAAGGTGTAAATCTTCCTCCTTCCTGATGAAGGGCTCTTGCCCGAAACGTCGACTCTCCTGCTCCTCGGATGCTGCCTGAGCTGCTGTGCTTTTCCAGCACCACACTCTCGCCGGTGTCAATCTGTCTGGCCAGTACTAGGAAAATGCTTTTCGCGAAGTTTGAAAGATGTAAGCAGTGATTTTCACGATTTGGAGGGGCCGGTGTTGGACTGGGGTGGACAAAGTTAAAAATCACACACCACCAGGTTATAGTCCATCAGGTTTAATTGGAAGCACTAGCTTTCGGAGCGATGCTCCTCCTTCAGGTGGTTGTGCCCTGATGAAAAAGGAGGAGCGCTCTGAAATCTAGTGCTCCCAAATAAACCTATTGGACTATCCCCTGATGTTATGTGATTTTTAAGCGTGATTTTCACATACCTCTGGCAAATCAGTGACTGTATTCACTGTGTTGTGATCTGCTTGACACTGTAACCAACAAACACAGACCGAATGGTCACAACCTCTGTTCAGTCCATAAGCTGCACCCTGATCTTACAGTGACTTGTTATTTCAATTCTCCACTCTCTCCCATTCAGTTGGAACATTCCACCTGAAGGTGTGGTGAACCCTGAATCCATAAGGAATTTAAGGGGAGTAGACAGGTGAGGCATTCTGGTGTGTTCGATAAAGGGAGCACATGACGAACAGTATGACCATGGGAGATATGGAGGTTCAGAGAGACAGAGTGTCTGTGTCCATAGAGCCTTGAAGGCAGCAGGATAGATTGATAAGGTGATTCAGAAGGCAAATGCGGTATTTGATTTTTTTTTCAGTCAAGGTATCTAATACATGACCAAGGTTATGACTGTGCGGAAAATAATGCGAGTTCAGCGTGCTACTGTATTGCGTGCAGTTCTGACTTGTCACACCACAAGAACGTAATTGCACCTGAGAGGGTGCAGGTCTGATTCTCCAGAATGTTGTCCGAGCTGGAGTGGTTTAGCTGTCAAGAGAGAACAGACAGATTGGGGTTGCTTTCCTTTGAGCAGACGAAGCTGAGGGGGTATCTGACTGGGGTGTGAAATGTTATGAGGCTCATGAACAGGGCAAATAAGGGGAATCTATTCTAATTAGTGGTGGGGTCAGTAACCCAGGCAGACAGTTTTAAAAGTTAAAGAAAAATGTACAAGAGGCTTAGATGTGAATTAGAACATAGAACAGTAGAGCACAGGACAGGTCCTTCGGCCCCTCAATGTGGTGCTGACCTTTTATCCACTTCTAGGATAATACCCTTCATTTCACTACCATCCATGTGTCGCTTAAAATGTCCCTAATGTAACTGAGGAGAAAATGAGGACTGCAGATGCAGATGAAGAGCTTTTGCTTGAAATGTCGGCTCTCCAGCTCCTCGGATGCTGCCTGGCTGGCTGTGCTTTTCCAGCACCACATTTTTTGACCCTAATGTATCTGACGCTACAACAACTGCTAGCAGTTCATTCCACACACCCACCACTCACTATTAAAAAAAAAACCTACCTCTGACATCTCTGCTAAACCTTCCTTCAATCACCTTAAAATTATGTCCCCTCGGGAAAAGTCTCTGGCCATCCACTCTATCTATGCCTCCAATCATCTCGTACACCTCTATCAAGTCACCCTTCTTCACTCCAATGAGAAAAGCCTTAATCTGTCTTCATAAGACATACCCCTCAGTCCAGGCAGCATCCTGGTAAATCTCCTCTGCACCCTCTCTGAAGCTTCCACATCCTTCGTATAATGAGGCCACCAGAACTGACACAATTTCCAAGTGTGGTCTAACCAGGGATTTATACAGTTGCTGCATAACCTCAGGCTCTTAAACTCTATCCTCCTGTTAATGAAAGCCAAAACACCATACACCTTCTTAACAACCCTATCAACTTGGGTGGCGACTTTGAGGGATTTGTCAACATGGACCCCAAGATCCCTCTCCTCCTCCACACTGCCAAGAATCCTGGTTTAACCCTGTATTCTGCATTCAAACCCTACCTTCCAAAATGAAACACTTCACACTGTTCCAGGTTGAACTCCATCTGCCACTTCACACCCCAGCTCTGCATCCTGTCAATGTCCCGCTGCAACCTACAACAGCCCTCCACGCTATCCGTAGCTCCATCAAACTATGCATCATCGGCAAGCCTACTAACCCACCCTTCCATACCTCATCTAAGTCATTTATAAAAATCACTAAGAGCAGAGGTCTGAGAACAGATCCCTGTAGAACACCACTGGTCACCGACCTCCAGGCTGAATACTTCCCATCTACTATCATCCGCTGTCTTCTCTGGGCCAGCCAATTCTGTATCCAGGCAGTCAAATTTCCCTGTATCCCATGCCTCCTTATTTTCTGAATGAGCCTACCATGGTGAACGCAATCAAACGGTGGCTCAGTGGTTAGCACCGCTGCCTCACAGCACCAGAGACCCAGGTTCAATTCCTGCCTCAGACAACTGTCTGTGTGGAGTTTGCACATTCTCCCCGTGTCTGCGTGGGTTTCCTCCGGTTTCCTCCCACAGTCCAAAGATGTGCAGGTTTGGTGAATTGGCCATTCTAAATTGCCCGTAGTGCTGGGTGAAGGGACAAATGTAGGGGAACGGGTCTGGATGGGTTGCTCTTTGGAGGGTCAGTTGGACTTGTTGGGCCGAAGGGCCTGTTTCCACCCTATAAGTAATCTAATCAAATGCCTTGCTAAAATCCACATCCACCGCACCCACTGCTCTACCTTCATCAATGCGCTTTGTCACATCCTTAATGAATTCATTAAGGTTTATAAGGCATGACCTGCCCCTCACAAAGCCATTCTGACTATCTCTTGATCAAACTATGCTTTTCCAAATAACCATAAATCCTATCTCTCTGAATCCTCTCCAATAATGTGCCCACTTATCCCCTTTCCCGAGGTAAGACTGACTGGTCTGTAATCCCCAGGGTTATCCCTATTGCCTTTCCTGAACAAGGGAATAACATTTGCCAACCTCCAATCATCTGGTACTACTCCAGTGAACAGTGAGGACGCAAAGATCATCGCCAAAGGTGCAGCATCTCCTCCCTCACTTCCTGTAGAAACGTTGGGTTTATCCTGTCTAGCCCCGGGGATTTATCTATCCTCAGGTTTTTCAAAATTTCCAGGACATTCTCCTTCTTAACATCAACCTGTTCGAGCACATCAGCCTGCTTCAAGCTGTCCTCACAAACGATAAAGGTCCCTCTCACTTTTGAATAGGGAAGCAAATTATTCATTAAGGACCTCCCCTACCTCCTCCACCTCCACCTCCAGACACAAACCACTATCCCTGATCAGTCCTACCCTCAATTTGGCCACCCTCTTGTTCCTCATGTAAGCGTTCCTCATGCCTTTGGGTTTACCTTTATCCTACCTACCATGGCTTTTTCATGCCCCCTACTAGATCTCTTAAGCCCATCCTTCAGTTCCTTCCTGGCTACCTTATAACCCTCTCGAGCCCTGTCTGATCCTTGCTTCCTCGACCTTAAGTAAGCTTCCTTCTTCCTCTTGACTACTATGCCTTCCTTGCCTCAGTGGGACAAACCTATCCAGAACTCACAGCAGGTGCTCCTGACATCCTCAATTCTGTCAAGGATTTCCTTGAGAATACCTGTTCCTAAATTGTGCTCCACACTTCCTGCCTCATAGAATTGTAATACCCCCACCCCCAATTAAATACTTTCCCATACCGTCTGCTTCTATCCCTTTCCACGACTATAGTAAAGATCAGAGAGTTGTGATCACTATCACCGAAATGCTCTCCCATCTGACAGCTGACCTGGTTCATTGCCTAGCACCAAATCCAATATGAACTCCCCCTCTGGTTGGCCTATCTACATATTGAGGAGGTGAAAGTGAGGACTGCAGATGCTGGAGATCAGAGCTTAAAAATGTGTTGATGGAAAAGCGCAGCAGGTCAGGCAGCATCAAAGGAACAGGAGAATCGACGTTTTGGGCATAAGCCCTTCTTCAGGAATGAGAAGGGCTTATGCCCGAAACGTCGATTCTCCTGTTCCTTTGATGCTGTCTGTCTACATATTGAGTCAGGAATCCTTTCTGGACACACCTCACAAAATCTACTCCATCCAAACTATTTGCATGAAGGAGTTTCCACTTAATATGAGGGAATTTAGAGTCACCCATGATAACAACCCTGTTACTTTCCAAAATCTGCCTCCCAATATGCCTCTCCTTGCCTCTGTTGCTACTGAGGGGTCTGTAGGAAATTGAGCAATTTATTTTAACCCAGAGAATGATGGGTGCCTCGAATTCACTACCTGGGATGACAGTTGAGGCGGATAACCTCACGACCTTTAACAAGTACTTGAATGAGCACTTGAAATGTTATAACATTCAAGGCTATGGGCCCAGTGCTGGAAAAGTGGCTGCATGCATTTTTTGTATTATTAGCAGCACAGACTTGCTGGGTTCAAGGCTGATTTCTGTCTTATATGCTCTACGATGGCACCACGATTAGGTGAGACAGGGTTAAAGGTGTTCACAAGGAAATAGATTTTTCTTCATGCGGTGACTGGTCACGTGCAGAACAAGAGTCCAAGGTAGTGGTGAAAACGGAGAGTATAAATGAAAAGCACGGGGCAAATAAAGTTGCAGGGTGTTGGAGCTGGAGTAGGTAATGAAACAGACTGGATCATTCTACTGAGAGCCAGCATGTATTTAATGGGCTGAACTGCCTAAATACTGTTCTAACTGTTACAAAAATATATGTAATGTCTTTTTTAAAAACATACTTCGATAAGTAAACCCTTATAAAACAAAGCTTCGACTCTACACTCACCTTTAAGGGCAATAGGATCAATCTTGCCTCAGGTGTGAAAGCCAGAGCTGAATATATACTTTCGGAGTGATCTGATCAGAGTTTGAGTATCTGTTTTCTCACAACAGATACTGATAGACCGGAATTTCTCCAGAAATTTCTGTTTTTGTTTCTGATCTCTGGTATTTGCAATTCTTTGCATTATATTGGATGTAGAATCATGGAGATGTACAGCACAAAGACAGACCCTTCAGCCCAACTCGTCCATGCTGACCAGATAGCCTAACCTGATCTAGTCCCATTTCCCAACACTTGGCCCATAATCGCTTTAAACCCTTCCTGTTCATATCCCCTGATTCCTGATGAAGGGCTTATGCCCAAAACGTCAATTCTCCTGCTCCTCAGATGCTTCCTGACCTGCTGTGCTTTTCTAGCACCACACTCTCAACTCTGATCCCCAGCATCTGCAGTCCTCACTTTCTCCAATTCACATACCCATCCACATGCCTTTTAAATGCTGCAATTGTACCACACCTCAGTGCTTTTACAGTCACATCCATAACTGTATACTCTTCCCAGGAGACAGAGGCTGGATCATTCCACGGTCAAAGACTGATGATTTTCAGATCCTTGTGAATCCAGAGGCAGTGTCAGGTCTTGAATCTAGTGACTGTTTCGAGCTCCCCCTCTGAGAATCCTGCAAAATTAATTCACAAAATTTATCAATGACGCCCCGGGATAGAAATCCAGAAGAAACAACGATTTGGAGATGCCGGTGTTGGACTGGGGTGTACGAAGTCAAAAATCACTCAACACCAGGTTAGAGTCCAACAGGTTTAATTGGAAACACACTAGCTTTCAGAGCGCCGCTCCTTCATCAGGTGGTAGTGGAGGGCTCGATCCTAACACACAGAATTTATCGCAAAAATTTACAATGTGATGTAACTGAAATTATACATTGAAAAATTGTTTGTGTGTTAAGCCTTTCATCTGTTAGAATACAGTCATAGTTTCACTTCTTGCATGCGTAAATCACAAAACCTTTTTTTAAAAAGTTGTATTCTCGGGTCAGCGGTTAACAATGGTGATAGCTAGATAACATGTTGAAGGTGTTAGCCCCCTGTGTTCTCTGTCTATGACCTGATGTTTAGATTGATTCTAATCTAAAAAAAGTGAGAAAACAGAGTTTTACATAAATTCATACAGTTTTTGAGCTCAGATTTCTACACGAATGCATGCAGCTTTTGAGCAAAGAAGTGAAACTATCACTGTATTCTAACAGATGAAAGGCTTAAAAGACAATCAATTTTTAAATGTATAATTTCAGTTACATCACACTGTAAATTTTTGCTATAAATTCTGTGTTAGGATGGAGCCCTCCTGTACCACCTGATGAAGGAGCAACGCTCCAAAAGCTAGTGCTTCCAATTAAACCTGTTGGACTATAACCTGGTGGTGTGTGATTTTTAACTCAAAAGAAACAAACACTTCCTACAGTTTCAATTTATTGTGGATAATCCTCCCCTTGAATGAGGGGCTCCTGGTGATGAGTGCCCCGAATAAAGATGGCGGCCGCGCACACATCACGCAGCACTCCATCCCCCAACAAAGATGGCGGCCTCGCACACATCACGCAGCACTCCATCCCCCAACAAAGATGGCGGCCGCGCACACATCACGCAGCACTCCATCCCCCAACAAAGATGGCGACCGCGCACACATCACGCAGCACTCCATCCCCCAACAAAGATGGCGGCCGCGCACACATCACGCAGCACTCCATCCCCCAACAAAGATGGCGGCCGCGCACACATCACGCAGCACTCCATCCCCCAACAAAGATGGCGACCGCGCACACATCACGCAGCACTCCATCCCCCAACAAAGATGGCGGCGGAAACCGCGGCCAGTCCCGGCCTGAGGCCTGCAGCCATTTTCTCGTTTGCTGCAAACCCAGGACTCGGAGTTTCTAATTCGGGTTTCGGGGATACAGCCGAGGTTTATACAACCACATATTCAACACTGTATCCATTTCGCTCCGCGTCGCCGCTGTGACTCGCCATCAGCCCGCTCACTCACCGCCGTCTCGGAAGGAGAGCACTTCTGCAGCAACACTGCACCTGCGCATAGCTGGGTGCGCGCGACGATCACGTGGTTCCACCTTAGTCCCGCCTCTCGTTCACGTCCATTGGTTGGAGGACCGCCGCACCCGATTGGTCCCTCAGCCCCACCCAACCCTGCTCACCCATTGGTTGGAGGAATAATGTGTGCAACAATCAAACTCATCTAATTTCAATTAAACTTTAAAGGGTGTGAAATTGTGATGGTCAATCCAAAACAAAAGATTAAAAATTGAGTGAAATTGTGATGATCAATCCGAAACAAAAGATTAAAATTAATACTATCAAAGTAGGAAAACTTGCAAGTGATCAAAAAGGTATCAGATTGGTCATAAGACAGAGGGCAGGGTACCACCGAGGACACAGGATAGAATTTATTCTCACGTGCATATGAATTCTCAGTGCCATCTTCGGTACAGGGTACCTAGGTACAGACGCTTTCAGTATTGTTACAGAATTTTAGGGTGAGAGGGGAAAGATATAAAAGAGACCTAAGGGGCAACTTTTTCTTGCAGAGGTTGATACATTTATGGAATGAGCTGCCAGAGGAAGCGATGGCGGCTGGTACAATTGCTCAGCATGGCTGCTGAGCAAGGTGAGGGCCCATGGCGCTCGAGGTGAGCTACTGGTATGGATTGAGGATTGGCTGTCTGACAGAAGGGCAGAGAGTTGGGATAAAAGGTTCTTTTTCGGAATGGCAGCCGGTGACAAGCGGTGTCCTGCAGGGTTCAGTGTTGGGGCCGCAGCTGTTCACATTATATATTACTGATCTGGATGAAGGGACTGGGGGCATTCTAGCGAAGTTTGCCGATGACACAAAATTAGGTGGACAGGCAGGTAGTACTGAGGAAGTGGGGAGGCTGCAGAAGGATCTAGACAGTTTGGGAGAGTGGTCCAGGAAATGGCTGATGGAATTCAATGTGAGGAAATGCGAGGTCTTGCACTTTGGAAAAAAGAATACAAGCATGGACTACTTTCTAAACGGTGAGAAAATTCGTAAAGCCAAAGTACAAAGGGATCTGGGAGTGCTAGTTGAGGATTCTCTAAAGGTAAACATGCAGGTTGAGTCCATGATTAAGAAAGCGAATGCAATGTTGTCATTTATCTCAAGAGGGTTGGAATATAAAAGCACCGTTGTGCTACTGAGACTTTATAAAGCTCTGGTTAGGCCCATTTGGAGTACTGTGTCCAGTTTTGGTCCCCACACATCAGGAAGGACATACTAGCATGGGAGCGTATATGAACAGGAAGGGTTTGGAGGGATATGGGCCGGGTGCTGGCAGTGGGACTAGATGGGTTGGGATGTTGTGGTTCTGTTCGCCGAGCTGGGAATCTGTCTTGAAAACGTTTTGTCCCCTGTCTAGGTGACATCCTCAGTGCTTGGGAGCCTCCTGTGAAGCGCTTCTGTGCTGTTTCCTCCGGCATTTATAGTGGCCTGTCTCTGCTGCTTCCGGTTGTCAGTTCGAGCTGTCCGCTGTAGTGGGCGGTATATTGGGTCCAGGTCGACGTGTTTGTTGATAGAGTCTGTGGATGAGTGTCATGCCTCTAGGAATTCCCTGGCTGTTCTCTGTTTGGCTTGCCCTATAATGGTAGTGTTGTCCCAGTCGAATTCATGTTGCTTGTCGTCTGTGTGTGTGGCTACTAAGGATAGCTGGTCGTATCGTTTCGTGGCTAGTTGGTGTTCGTGTATATGGATAGTTTACTGTCTTCCTGTTTGTCCGATGTATATCCGGTTGGGATATCTGGTTGGCATGGACGGGTTGGACCAAAGGGTCTGTTTCCATGCTGTCCATCTCTATAACTCTATGACTCTATAATTGAAATAGTAAAGAAAAAGACTAGCATGGAGTCCAGAAAAATCCAGATTGCTAATTAAATGTACAGTTAACGTGTTGAAATTATAATCCTTTGTGACCGAGTCAGAACATGAGACCTCACCGCTGTCACACGCTGGTGTCCATCCCGGACTCACCTCACTGACTCATCCTCCGACTAGCCTTGGCTCACTTTGCTCCCACCCTGGGCTCCGTCCACCACTCAGCTCCCACCCCAGCCTGCGCTTACTTTGCTTCCGCTCAAGGTTCCATCCACCATTCGGTTCCCAGCTCAGCCTGCACTCGGTCTGTTCCTATTCCAGGCTGCATACGCAACCCGCTTCGGGGACTCAGCCTATGCTTGCTCTGCTCCCTGCTCCGAGCTCCAGCCTCCACTTCCAGACTCCATTCTTCATTCCCTCCAGGTAAGGCAGGTAGGGGAGCTAAGAAGTTAAAAGTTGTGTGAGGGGTGGGGGCTAGAAAAACTGCAGCAACGGGGGAAAAAGGAAAAGGAAAAAGGGACAGACAAGCAGAGAAGCTCCAGCTGGAACATATTACTTTGCTGCCATTTTGTACCCAGAGCTACCAGTTTCATACCACTTCAACACCTTGCCTTCTTGTCTCGCCATGGGTCAAGCTTTCTGTGATGCTCCAGCGAAGCTCAATGCAAGCTTGAAGAACAGCACCTCATTTAAAATCGCGTTCAACAAAGTTTAGTGCGTGAGCACTTTCTCCATGTCTTGACCCCACCTTCCACACACCAGGCTTGTTGCCTACCCAACCCCTTTCCACGTTCCCCCCACCCCCCAACCTTTTGGTGGAAAGACAATGGTAACATGGAGATGTGAGGTTTGAAAATGGGAGGTCAACACACAAATAAACAATTCCCCATTCAGCCCCTATCTATCACAGTATTTTCCCTGGAACTCCGATCACTGCAAAACTGGAACAGCAAATGACCAACATTCAACATTTGTGTCACTACGCACTTCAGTTGGATACTCTGAATCGGTTTGGCAAATCAGTAAACAAATGTCATATATACATTTATTTTGGACTTTGTGGTTTAGTGAGATGGTTAGTTGATTAAAATTCTTGAACTTGTTGCAGGAAACTATTCAGGCAGCTATTGTGTGTCTGCTGTTTTTCCTTTGCTAATGAAATGCTGTTCTTTTTTCAGAGGATGTGACCCATTTGTAATGTGGAGGACCAAAGACTGAAGAATGATCCCATTTGTATTTCTTCTTAAAACTGTTAATGCCTGACTATGCTGCCAGTTATAGATTTCACCACTGACCGTACGGAGAAATACAAATGCTGGGAAAATGCAGTCAAGTTCTCAGCAGTGATCATTGTAGATGGGTAGAAAAACATACCTTTAATTTCTCAGTGCACAAGTCAAGTTCTCCATGATAATCTTAGTGAGGACGTTCTCAGTTCATTGTTCATTATATTCATTGTGGACAGATCCAGTTCACTGTGATTATGTTCATTTTAGTACAGGAACATTTGGTGTGAAAATGTTCCACTCATCATCTGTAAATTCAATGTACGTTTTTCAAGTTCAGCATAGTTATTTTCCTCTTATGTATTCTATGCACTGATAGGCTTGGTTCCTATCACTATTGGTCTTTTATGCAAATATGTTTCCCTATTATCCAGGACAGGTCACCTTCAGGATGATCGATCCAGTTTGGCTGAAGATTACATTCAGCACAGCCAGATACAGGTTCACTTTAGGCATATATAGTACTGCAGTGAGGTTTGACACATTACAGACAAGTCAGTGTGGACTTCAATGATCACTGTGGTTATACCTATAGTGGAAATTGACAAGTTCAATAAATATGTATTCAACTTTTAATGAACTGATCGATGCAGTTGCATTCGATGTGGTCTGACTCAGTTCAACACAGAGTCCATCATAAACTGATTCCATTTAATTTACACAGATCCCATTCTCCACATGACAGTTTCCGTTGGCAAAGTCCAATTCTGCATGATTTTTCTCATGTTGACTCTAACAACTGACTTAGAGGACTATTGCATGTTGCTGAGGATATATTTGTTCTAAAACAAAACTGATTAATTTGGAAATTTGACTGGCATGACTGATCCTATCTGTTACATAGGTTCTACCAGAGCTATGTTGACCCTTCATTTTTTGAATTTTAAGGTTGTTAAAATCCCCCTTTATTTTGATTTGCTTTTGGAGTTGATGTCCCGTTCTAGAGGTCTTCATTAATTGGACACTTTTAATAAGTCCATAAAGACTCACTCCAAACTGTTCCAAGCTGAATTCACTTCTATCCTGGTCCTTCAAAGTGAATGAAGGTTGGAAATTTTGGAGACATTTATCAGAATTATATTAGATTTGTAGGTAAAATAAACTCTTCTGCTTCATTCCTTACCAGTCTTTCACCAGAGTCTTGTGTGTGCCCATACCAGGTGGCAGCCTCTCTTTCCTGATCGATATTATTGAACCAGCTAATAATTGATCACCATCCAGCAGTTTTCAGGATCACAATTTCCCCCCCAAGTCCCTGCCCAACAAATTACTTGCTTCGATTTAGTTTGATTTACTTATTGTCCTGTGTACCTAAGTACAGTGAAACACTTTGTTTACAAGCAGTACAGGCAGATCATAGTGAGCAAGGACATTTGGATTATCGGGTGAACAGAAAAAAAAACTTAGACAGAGGCATCCAGGTTACATCTTACAGGGTGTGCGTGAGGCAAGATAAACATTAGCAAGATCAGTATTATTTCAAGTTAGAGAGTCCATTCATCAGTCTAGCAACAGCCAGGAAGAAACTGTTCCTGAACATTTTGGTGCACATGTTCATGCATCATGGCATGTTGGCTCAGTGGTTAGCACTGCTGCCTCACAGCACTAGAGACCTGGGCTTGATTCCAACCTTGACTGTCTGTGTGGAGTTTGCACATTGTCCCGGTATCTGTGTGGGATTTCGACCGGCGCTCGGGTTTCCTCCCACAGTCCAAATGTATACAGGTTAGGTGAATTGGCCACACTAAATTGCCCATAGTGTTCGGTGCATTAGTCAAGGGGAAATGGGTCTGGGTGGGTTACTCTTCGGAGGGTTGGTGTGGACTTCTTGGGCTGAATGGCCTGTTTCCACACTGTAAGGACTCTAATTTCTAATTAAAAGGATTCTAGTTTCTATACCTTCTGCCTCACAGAAGAGTTTGTAGGAGAGCTTTATCAAGGTCTGATGGTCTTTGATGATGTTGGCAGCCTTTCTGTGGCAATGAGACATGTTGATGGAGACAATGGATTGAAGGCTGGCTTCTGTAATGGTCTGGCTATGCACACAACCTTCTGTAGTAATTTTCTTTTACAGTTCTAGGCAACATAGTTACCAAATCAGGCCGTTAGGCGCCCTGATAGTATGTTTTCAATGGTGCATCTGCAAAGATTTTGGTGACAGTCCTCCTGGGTCCTCGTGATTCATTCAGCTCAGTTTCACAACCTGACTTTGTGTGGTTTTTTTTATTCTCTCTCATACCACATTTGTTTTCTTTTTAATATCAATTTTAAAGGGTTGTGATATTACAGTCTCCTGAATTTTAATAATGGTTCATGGATTGAAATAATCAACAAAGATAAAGTGCTATACATGGAAAGGAGAACTCTGGAATAAGCTGTTAAGGGACAAACACATGCTGTTATGTAGAACTTGAAAGCGATTAGCCATGTCCGGGAAAAATAAGGAGTTGAGATGACATAAACAAAGTGCTCTGTCACCCTGCCTGATAACTGGTGTCTACAATCAGACAGTTGAGGCCAAGTGTAACAAGGAATAAAATAAGTTACTTCTGAAAAGAATCCAAGCTGCAATCTCATGGACTCCAAAAGAATAATCAATATTTTGGATGAAGTGACTCCAAAAATTCATCATTAATATTGCATCATCGACTGAAGGACGCAAATCTATATGAGGATCCGACACCAGAATGCCCCCTTCAGCAGAACTTCAAAGAACAACACTGCATAAGGATTGAACCCCGGCTACTTCCAGAGATAGGATGGAATCGTGGCTAAGTTCCACCATTACACAGGTAACAACCAAGCTCAATTGAAAGGCGTAACTTTCTTATTTAAGGGTTCTTATTTCGGTTGTAACATGCAATAAAGTTCAAATAATTATTTCAGTACTTGATTGTGTATGACTCCTTGATAAGTAGCCAAATTAAAGGAAGGTTGGGGTGAATTACCCACAACAGGTCTTCTAGGGGGAAGACTTTCAGTCATGGAAACTGAAACTAATATTAGGATCTGACACAGTTGTACAATTTTTGTGATTAGATTACTGACAGTGTGGAAACAGGCCCTTCGGCCTAACAAGTCCACACTGACCTGCCGAAGCGTAGCTACCCAGACACATTCCCCTACATTTACCCCTTCACCTAACACTACGGGCAATCAAAGTTTGGGGGAAGATTTGTAGCTTGGATGCTCGTTGTTGTGGTTCTGTTCGCTGAGCTGGGAATTTGACTTTCAAATGTTTCGTCCCCTGTCTAGGTGACATCCTCAGTGCTTGGGAGCCTCCTGTGAAGTGTTTCTGTGATGTTTCCTCCGGCATTTGTAGTGGCCTGTCTCTGCCGCTTCCGGTTGTCAGTTCGAGCTGTCTGCTGTAGTGGCCGGTATATTGGGTCCAGGTCGATGAGTTTGTTGATAGAGTCTGTGCAAAACCAATGTAGTGTACAAAATCCCATGCAAGGACTGCACAAAACGCTACATAGGACAAACAGGAAGACAGCTAACGATCCATATCCATGAACACCAACTAGCCACGAAATGGCATGACCAGCTATCCTTAGTAGCCACACACGCAGATGACAAGCAACATGAATTGGACTGGGACAACACTACCATTATAGGGCAAGCCAAACAGAGAACAGCCTAGAGGCATGGCACTCATCCACAGACTCTATCAACAAACACATCGACCTGAACCCAATATACCGGCCACTACAGCGGACAGCTGGAACTGACAACCGGAAGCGGCAGAGACAGGCCACTATAAATGCGGAAGAAAGATCACAGAAGCGCTTCACAGGAGGGTCCCAAGCACTGAGGATGGCACCTAGACAGGGGACGAAACGTTTCCAAGACAAATTCCCAGCTCGGCGAACAGAAGCACAACACTACGGGCAATTTAGCATGGCCAATACACCTAACCTACAATTTTTTTGGATTGTGGGAGGAAACCGGAGCACCCGGAGGCAACCCACGCAGACACGGGGAGAACGTGCAAACTCCACACAGTTATTGCAACCTGACTATTGTTGTATTTTGGTCATGGACGATATGTTGACAATGGAAAGAAAAAAAATCCTATATTCTTTTTGTGGGAATCAGTATTCAGTAATATTGCTTGGCAACATCCAAATCAGAACCAATCAAAACAAATGTCTGGTTAAGTGGTCACCTAGTTCTAACTGAGGTCCTCACCAGCGTGGCTGTATTGCGGAACCAGCATTCCCCAACAATTCCGTAATCCAACCCTTAAATCTGCCTCAGACCTCAGTCGGGCTGAAACTTGACAGTGGGGAACCCCTACAGATTCAGGGTACAACGTCACTTCCGGTTTCATGCAACGAGCAGATCAGCTCAGTTATAGCTGATTGTAGTAAAGGTTTTGGCCCAAGCTTGATGGAGCAAAGTTGATTGAGAAAGATTCAAGTTTATTGATTCAATTAGAAAATGGCTGCCTGAGTGAATTCCTAATTAAATATCTTGAGGCTTTTCAGGGAGACCTCGGTTTGTCAAGGGAGCCAAACCCACCTTACATGTTGACCAAGGAACAGTTCCATGATTCCGTAAAGTCCACCCAATGCCATGTACCTGCAGTGTAAAAGTAGAGGCAGGCGCCAGAAGACTAAGTTAAAAATCACACATCACCAGGTTATAGTCCAACAGTTTTAATTGGAAGCACACTAGCTTTCGGAGCGATGCTCCTTCATCATGAATGTAGAACTCTGAGCTCAAAACTGCATGAATTTATGTAAAACTCTGTTATCTCACTTTTTAGATTAGAATCAATCTAAACATCAGGTCATAGACAGAGAACACAGGGGGCGAACCACCTTCAACATATTGTCTAGCTATCACCATTGTTAACAGCTAACTCAAGAATGCAACTTTTAAAAAAAGGCTTTGTGATTTACACATGCAAGAAGTGAAACTATCACTGTATTCTAACAGATGAAAGGCTTAACAGACAATCAGTTTTTCAATGTATAATTTCAGTTACATCACACTGCACATTTTTGCTATCAATTCTGTGTTACGATCGAGCCCTCCGCTATCACCTGATGAAGGAGCATCGCTCCGAAAGCTAGTGCGCTTCCCATTAAACCCATTGGACTATAACCTGGTGTTGAGTGATTTTTAACTTTGTACACCCTAGTCCAACACCAGCATCTCCAAATCATGGCCAGAAGAGTAGGAAGTGAAGGCATCAAGTTCCAGTTTGTGGAATGGGCAGCACTGGTCATACTGATTATGAAGCCTGGTAGGTCAGTCACCTTTGTGGGGATTTCGAACAAACATAAACCACGACTTATAGCTTGCTAAATACCCTGTGCATTGCATGAATGAGTTATTTGTGGGGGTGGGGGTGGGGGAAGGTTGTCCTTCACAAAGCTGGACAAGAGCCATATGTAGATGCAATTGCGATTAGTTGAGGATTCCCAAAAGTATACTACAATTAATATTGAAAAGGGTTGGTCCCAGTACGTAGGACTGCATTTTGTGTAATACCAGCTATTTTTTGGTGGATGTTGGAAAACATTTAACGGGGTCTACCCAAGATTTCCACATGTCTGGATGATGTGCTAACAAGCGGGAAAATCAATAAAGAACATTTAGAGAACTTGGACACGGTGCTTAAGCATTATCCAAGGCAGGGGTATGCCTTAGCAGGGAGAACTGTGTTCCTGGCATCCTAAGAGGAGCTACTTGGGTTACAGAAAATTGTACCCATTGGAAAATAAAGTGAGGATGATCAAACGTTCACCATTTCCCCCATCTGTACCAGAGCTTAGAGTTTTCCTGGGGTTGGTGAATTACTATGGAAAGATTATACATTACCTGGCCTCCATCCTGGCACCCTTAAGTTTGCTGTTGAGGAAGAATCAGCGTTGGAAGTGATCTCGTAGCCAAGATACAGCCTTCAGCGAAGTGAAGAGGCAGCTATCGTAGTCTGAGATGCTGACACGCTACAAAAAGAAGCAAGAAGTGGTGTTGAAATGGTATTGGCACGATACTGGCTCGTTGGTGGCCCAGCAGAGAGGAGCACTCGATATCGTATGTTTCCTGAACTTTGGCTGATGAGAAACGAATATATACTCAGATAGAAAGTGAAGGTTTGGGTGGTCATCTTCGGGGTAAGAAATGTCCACCAATTCCTTTACGGACATAAATTTGTAACTTACAGACCACAAACCCTTGCTAAGGTACTTAAAGAGAACAGGGCCGTGTGACCCACAGCTTCAGATCGAATTGAGTGTTGGGCTCTTATTCTGAGGGCATCTCATTACAATTTGGATCACTGCCTGGGAGGCCAAATGTAGGTGTCTAAAACCACCTTCCACTCACAGATACACCACAGGTGAGGTCACCACAGGAAGAGTGTGTTGTCGTTTTAAACTTACTGGGCACTGTTCCAGTCACCGCTGACAATGTCACACTGCGGATGCAACAAGATCCCACCCTCGTAATGGGAGAAAGGAAAGGTCATCCACCAGAATTGAATCCTGGAGAGAGAGCAGACCACAATAGAGGATGGCATATTATTGTGGGAAGCAAGAGGGATTATCGTAACAAAAGGTCACCACCAGATACTGGATGAACTCCACCAGCTTCATTCAGGGGTTTCCAAAATGAAGATGATGGTGAGAAGTTATGGCTGGTGACCAGAATGAGATGCCAACATAGCTATGTTGGTGGGGCAGGATCCAGATGCCAACAAGGACAAAAAGCACTGGCAGCAGCTTTGTCACTTTCATGGGATTGGCCAGGTAACCGTGAACTCAGTTATCCATTGACCATGCAGGTCCTTTCACGGGCTCTATGTTCTTAGTCATTGTGGACGCCCACTCGAAGTGGTTGGATGTGCACAGAGTTTATTCATCAAACATGGGGATGGAGATTGGAAAGCTGTGAGCACCGCTTGCACACACTCCTCCCAGCGATGGTGGATACAAACAATGGGCCATCATTTATCATCACAGAATTTGAGCATTTCTTACAACTGAATGGCAGTCGGCAGTTAAGGATAGGTGCATTACCGTCCACCATCCAATCGCCTGGTGAAAAGAGCAGTCCGCACTTTGAAAGCAGGTGTAAAGAAACAGCCTGCAGTTTCACTCGATGCCAAAAATGTCCTGGTTCTTGTTTGATTGTGGGACTACCCCTCATGCAACTGGAGGGACAGCTCCAGCAGAGCTGCTAATAAGGGGACGACTCTGCACTGGATTAAACCTGATCTGCGTGGACCTGGGGGTTGTGAGTACATAGAACATATAGAACATAGAACAATACAGTGCAGTACAGGCCCTTCAGCCCTCGATGTTGCGCTGATCCAAGCCCACCTAACCTACACTAGCCCACTATCCTCCATATGCCTATCCAATGCCCGTTTAAATGCCCATAAAGAGGGAGAGTCCACCACTGCTACTGGCAGGGCATTCCATGAACTCACGACTCGCTGAGGAAAGAATTTATCCCGAACATCTGTCCTATACCTACCACCCCTTAATTTAAAGCTATGCCCCCTCGTAATACCTGACTCCATACGTGGAAAAAGGTTCTCATGGTCAACACTATCTAAACCCCTAATCATCTTGTACACCTCTATCAAGTCACCCCTAAACCTTCTTTTCTCCAATGAAAACAGCCCCAAGTGCCTCATCCTTTCCTCATACGATCTTCCCACCATACCAGGCAACATCCTGGTAAACCTCCTCTGCACCCGTTCCAGTGCCTCCACATCCTTCCTATAGTATGGCGACCAAAGCTGCACACAATATTCCAGATGCGGCCGCACCAGAGTCTTATACAACTGCAACATGACCTCAGGACTCTGGAACTTAATTCTTCTACCAATAAAAGCCAGTACAGTAGATGCCTTCTTCACAGCACCATTTACCTGGGTGGCAACTTTCAGAGATCTGTGTACATGGACACCAGGATCGCTCTGCTCATCCACACTACCAAGTATCCGACCATTAGCCCAGTACCCCATCTTTTTGTAACTCATACCAAAGTGAATCACCTCACACTGACCCACATTGAACTCCATTTGCCACCTTTCTGCCCAGCTCTGCAGCTTATCTATATCCCGCTGTAACCTGCCACATCCTTCCTCACTGTCAAAACTCCACCGACTTTCGTATCATCCGCAAACTTGCTCACCCAACCTTCTAGCCCCTCCTCCAGGTCATTTATAAAAATGACAAACAGCAATGGTCCCAAAACAGATCCTTGCGGAACACCGCTAGTAACTGCACTCCAAGATGAACCTTTACCATCAAGTACTACCCTCTGTCTTCTTCCAGCCAGCCAATTCCTAATCCAAACCCCCAACTCACCCTCAATGCCATACCTCCATATTTTTTGCAGTAGCCTACCATGGGGAACCTTATCAAACGCCTTACTAAAATCCGTATACACCAAATCTACCGCTTTACCCTCGTCCACCTCCTTAGTTACCTTCTCAACGAATTCAATAAGGTTTGTGAGGCACGTCCTGCCCTTCACAAAACCATGCTGACTATCCTTGATCACATTATTCCTATCCAGATGTTCATAAATCCTATCCCTTACAATTCTCTCTAAGACTTTGCCCACAACAGAAGTGAGGCTCACCGGCCTATAATTACTAGGGTTATCCCTTCTCCCCTTCTTGAACAAGAGAACCACATTTGCTATCCTCCAGTCTTCAGGCACTATTCCTGTAGACAACGAGGAAATTAAATCAAGGCCAATGGCTCTTGCAATCTCCTCCCTTGCTTCCCAGTGAATACTAGGATAAATGCCATCAGGCCCAGGGGACTTATCAATTTTCACCCTTTCCAGAATTTCCAACATCTCTTCCCTACATACCTCAAAGCCGTCCATTCTAATTAATTGCGACTCAGTATTCACATCAGCAACAATGTCCTGTTCCTGAGTGAATACTGACGAAAAGTATTCATTTAATGTCTCCCCAATCTCTTAAGCCTCCACACGTAACTTCCTGCTACTATCCTTGACTGATCTATCCTTGAGTAGAGGGAGGAAGGGTGAAACAGCATCTGGAATGGTGGACGCAAGACTCCTCTAATCGACGGAGGTCGTTAACACCAAGGGATGAAGATAGGAATCAAAATGACGGATATGACCCTGAATGGGTAAGAGGCATGATTGACGCAAGGTCAGGTGCTGTGGTGCAAGCATATGGACTAAGTGAAAGCTGCAACATGCAGACCATCTGGCAAGGCAGTAAAGACCTCTACTAGTGTCGAGAAACCCCTGAGGACGAGATGGACAGTGCTGATGTCGTATTCTCAACACTGTTACCGCCTGAAGATGTATTTCAGCCGAGACAAACCAGGTGTAAACAGACAGACTATGGTCTGTACATGCCGGCAGTGTCTGAGGCAGAGTTGGAGGAACCGGACTTGGTGCAAAACCTCTGCAGCAGAAGATACAGGAATAAAATGACCCATTTCCCAGGACTTCAAGGGGGAGGCATGTAGTGATTGGAACAAGGTCAGCCAGGGTGGCATAGTTAACCTGGTCCAATCAGGGAGTCCTGGCTGACAGATATAAATAGGAGTGTCATGGTTACATTAGAGCCCGGATGTCCTTGGAGTAGGAGCACGCAGTCTCCACCAACACCTTGGAGTTGTTCAGGAAGTGGTGGGCACCACAGGGAGTGGAGTGCATTATTTCCACCTACAGCTCTATTTTGATTTAAGCCCTGCCCACCCCTTTCACTGTTTGCTCCACAGCATTGCCCTTTTGTGAAGGGCACTGCTTGTCACTGGCTACTTGTGTGTTTTCCTATCTTCCTGTGGTGGAAATTGAATAAAGATTCGTACACTTTGTGTCTCTCACTGTATCTCACACCTGCACACACACACCATGGGTGCTGGGAAAGAAAGCAATACCGCAGTTAGGTGGTAGTGTGGGGTTTAAACAAAGAGGAAAAAAACAAACAGGAGAAAATAAAACAGACGGGATAAAAAATAAATAAATAGGAGTGTCATGGCGACGTTCGACCCCAGGCGTCCTTGGAGAAGGAGCACACGGTCTCCACCAACACCCTGGAGTTGTTCAGGGAGAGGTGGGCACCGCAGGGAGTGGAGTGCCTTATTTCTCCTTACAACTGTATTTTGATTTAATCCCTGCCCTCCCACTTCACTGTTTGATCAGACAGCATTGCCCTTTTGTGTAGGGCACCGCTTGTCACTGGCCACTTGGGTGTTTTCCTATCTTCCTAGTGGTGGAAATGGAATAAAAATTCAAAAAAAAAATCGGAGTGTCGTGGTTATTTTAGAGCCCGGGTGTCTTTGGAGAAGGAGCATGCGGTCTCCACCAACACCCTGGAGTTATTCAGGGAGAGATGGGCGCCGCAGGTAGTAGAGTGCATTATTTCCCCCTCCAACTCTATTTTGATTTAAGTCCTGCCCTCCCCTTCACTGTTTGATCACACAGCATTGCCCTTTTGTGAAGGGCACTGCTTGTCACTGGCTACTCGGGTGTTTTCCTATCTTCCTGGTGGTGGAAATTTGTTAAAAATTCGTACACCTGTGTCTCTCACTGTGTCTCACACCTGCACACACACACCATGGGTGCTGGGGCAAGAATAAGCACTAACACAGTTAGGCGGTAGTGTGGGGGTTTAAAAAAATTTTAAAAAAAATAAATAAATAGGAGTGTCGTGGTTACGTTGGAGCCCGGGTGTCGCTGGAGAAGTAGCACGCAATGTCCACCGACAGCTTGGAGTTGTTCAGGGAGATGTGGGCGCCGTAGGGAGTGGAGTTCATTATTTCCCCCACCAACTTTATTTTCATTTGATCCCTGCCCTCCCCTTCACTGTTTGATCATACAGCATTGCCCTTTGATGTGAAGGGCACTGCTTGTCACAGGCCACTCAGATTTTTCTTTTCTTCCTCGTTGTGGAAATTTGAATACAGGATCGTGTACCTGTATCTTTCACTGTGTCTCACACCTGCACACACACACCATGGGTGCTCGGGGAAAAAAGAAAAAAAAAGAAAAAATGAAGAAAACAAAAGAGGAGTGCCAGACATTCTGACACTCTGAAAGCTGGCTCTGAGGGAGCTGGAAAAATAAGAAAAAGAAAAATTAAAGAAAAAAGAAAAAGTAGGAGGAAAAGAAATAAATTAGAGTGTCGGGTTTAAGTTAGGGCCCGGGTGTCTCTGGAAAAGGAGCACGTGGTGTCCACCAAAACCCTTCAGCTGTTCAGGGAGAGGTGGGCGCCGTAGGGAATGGAGTGCATTATTTCCCCCTCCAACTCTATTTTGATTTAATCCCTGCCCTTCCCTTCACTGTTTGATCACACAGCATTGCCCTTTGATGTGAAGGGCACTGCTTGTCACTGGCCACTTCGGTGCTTCTTTCGTTCCTGGTGGTGGAAACTGAATAAATATTTGTGCACCTTGTGTCTGTCATTGTGTCTCACACCTGCACACACGCAACATGGGTGCTGGGGAATAAAAAAGCACTACCGCAGTAGTGTGGGGAAGAAATAAAAAAGGAAAAAAATACAAACAATACATAACTAAATAGAAGTGTCACGGGTTCTGCTCATTCTAACAGCCTGTTCTGTGCTTTCTGGGTCTGTGTCATGTATGAAGCAAGTATAAATAAAGAGTAACTTGCTAATGGGGCACCAGCCTTCTTGGAGTTATTGCACACCTGACACTTATCAGGATTAAATTCTGTCTGCCATTGACCTTGGCCAATTTTCGAGCTGATCAACATTAGATTGTAGCTGAGACCAATCTCCTCACTATCAGCAACAATAGCACCCATTTTTGTGATGTTTTGCAAATTTACTAATTTTACTTTCACATCTGAGTTCTTAACTTATATAACAAATGGTTACAAGCTTCTAGTCACAAAAATAATCTTTTACCCTCGCCCTTTCCTACTATTAAAAAACAAGTTGGATCCAGTTTGCCAATTGACCATAAATCCCCTGGCTCTTACCTTTTGGACCAGCTGATCTCTTCTATGTGATGCATGGGACTTGTTTCATTGAATCATCCAGTACGGAAACAGACCCTTTAGTCCAACCAGTCCATCCCAAACTAAACTAGTCCCAGCTGCCTCCTCTTGACCCCATATCCCTCCAACCGATCCTGTTCATACACTTAACTGAGTGCCTTTTAAACTTTGTAACTGTGGCCCATGCAGCACTTCCTCAGGAATTTCATTCCATATGTTATGGACCACGTCATTTTCCCCTCCAATTTAGACCCTAATTTTTTTCTTATTTTAAAGATAGATGCGAAACGTACATTCTAGATTCAACTGCTTCAGCCAAACACAAATCATGTAAACACTATAGTTAAAAACAAACAAAAGAAGGAGGGATTTAGAATAAGCTAACTATTGGAAAACGTAATCGAACAATACATACAGCACCTATTACTAATTAATTATTCTAATACAATAACATCACATAAACACACCCCTTGGCAAAAACAAAACGTAAATTCCAACACTGATTCTTACAGGGAATTGTCCAATTCAGGGAGAAACAAGATGTTGAGAGATGTCAGAGAATATAGCAGCTAGGAATCATATTACTGGAGCTGCAAGTTTTCTGGGGTCCTAAAAGACTCTGACTGCTACAGCTAAAACAACGAGACAGCTTGATCAGTGAGAACTGGCCACTCCCCTTCCATTGTTACAACAGCTTAAAAAAAGCCTAAAGGTCTCCTCTGATTGTTGACATAGGCCATCTCCCGTAGCCACTTCGGTACCTTTGCCGAGACAACCTCTCTTCAAAAAATCCCCGAACAAAATAAACTTTTCAAAGTGACAGCATCATCACATAAACTTGAACCATTTTGTGTTCAAACCTTCAGTACACAGTAACATGCTGGCAAATCTTTTCTGAATCCTCTTGAGCTGAATTATACTCTGCCTACAACAGGGCAACCAGAACAAGACACAGTACTCTGGAAGAGGCCTCACTAATGTCCTGGACAATCTCAACATGACTTTGCAACCCCCATACTCAAAGTGTTCAGCAATGAAGGCAAGCGTGTTAAATGCTTTTTTAAAACTTCTGATAAATGAAAAGATCTTTCTATTTCTCAATAACGCGTTAAAGCTGCTCATACTGGACCCTTGCAACTGTTAATTAGCACAAGGCAAGGTTTCAGCTAAAACATTTCATCTTTTGCCTGTTCTGTTCCTTTTGACTGCCTTATCCTCTGTCAACATATATTTTACTTCTTTCTGTTTGGGAAATCTAACAGTTTTTTACTTTTCTGTGTTCAATTTCCCTGGATATCTCGATATCCTATTTGAATTGTAGAATGATGACGAAGACTTAGTGTGAGTCTGCACATGGGCAGCAGCGGTTTGAATAAGACCTTAAGAGATTCAATGTGGGAGGCTGGGCAGGACTATGTTCAAATAGTTTATACTTGAATTTACAAGGGAATGGGTGAGAGTTTCAGCAACAGATGAGCTGAGATTTGCTGGATTTGGGTAATGTTACTGAGTTGGAAATCGGGGATCTTGGTGATGGTGGGGATATGAGGTTGGAATTGTTGTGTGGAATGTTTCATCATGGTTAAACAAAGAACAAAGAAAATTTACAGCCCAGGAACAGGCCCTTCGGCCCTCCAAGCCTGAGCCGATGGTGATGGTGGAAAGTGTGATCTCTCGTTATTGAATTCTTCGCCCTGGGAAAAACCTTGTCGCTATCCACCCTGCCTTTCCCCTTCATTATTTATAAACTTCAGTCAGGTCCCCCCTCAATCTCCTTTTCTCTAATGAAAAACAAACCGAACCTACTTAACCTCTGTTCATAGCTAGCACCTTCCATCCCAGGCAATATCCTCATAAACCTTCTCTGCACCGTCTCCAAAGGGTCCACATCCTTTTGGTAATGTGGCGCCCAGAACTGTACACAGTATTCTAAATGTGGCCGAACCAATGTTTTGTAGAATGTTAACATGACTTGCCAGCTCTTATACTCAACACCACGTTCAAAAACGGCAAGCATACTATATGCTTTCTTGACCACTCTATCCACATGTGCAGCAACCTTCAGGGCAAAATGGAACTGCACTCCCAGATCTCTCTGCTCATCAACCTTTCCCAAGGCTCTTCCCTTCATTGTATAATTTGCTCTAGAATAACTCTTGCCCAAATGCATCACCTCACATTTGTTTGGATTGAAAACAATCTGTGAATTTTCCGCCCAACTCTCCAGTCTATCTATATCCTCCTGTATTCTCTGACAATCACTTATGCTTTCTGCCTCTCCATCAACAGAGAACAGTCTCAGCTAGTTGTCAGGGAAAGAGATGATGTTGGCGCTGAGGCACTGCCTCCATCACTTGATTGTACCTCATGGGTCAGACCCAGAGAAATGATGGATTTTGGATGCAAGATTAAATTGATGCAAGGTACCAACAACTCTACATTTTAATCAGCTGCATATTCCAAATATTGTTGTCTGTGGAACTCTGTTTTGCACAGATCAGTTGTGGTGAAAGAGGAATAACAAAGCACATTTAACATCCTAAAATATCCCAAAGTACTTGCAGAAGTTTCATGCAAACGTTTTGTTCGGTGGAGGCAGTTTTAACATGCATTTGGGGAGGGGGGCGAGGTAAGTTTTAGAGCTTCACTCAAACGCACATCTGCTAATTTTGGAGTAATTAAAATCAGAGAGAGAAGAGAGGAATGGGACGATGTTGTTACACTTGAAAGGGTTTAGAAACGATTTAAAGGATGTTGGCTGGGATTGGAGGGTTTGAGCTATAGGGAGAGGCTGCATAAGCTGGGTCTGTTTTCCCTGGAACGTCGGAGACTGGGGTGGGGTGGGGGGCAGGTGGTAGTGGTGGTGTCCTGATAGAGGTTTACAAAATCATGAGTGGCATGGAAAGGTGAATAACCAACATCTTTGTTTTTCCAGGAGAAGGGAGTCCAAAACTTGAGAGCATAGGTTTAAAGTGAGAGGGGAAAGATTTGAAAGGGACCTGCAAAACTACTTTTTTCCTGTAGAAAGCGGTACATGTATGGAACGAGTTGCCAGAGGACGTGATGGAAATAGGTACAATAACAACAGGTAAAAGCCATTTAGTTGGGTATATGAATAGGAAAGGTCAGAGGGACATAGGCCAAATGCTGACAATTCAGACTAGATCAGTTTTTGATTTTGCGTCAGTGCAAATTATTTGGACCAAATGATCACTTTCTATGTTGTATAAATTTATGACTCGATGTAAATATTTGAATAGATTGGATATGTGGGAACTACAAAGATGGGGATAATGTCACAGAACGGTTTGAAAACAAAAACAATATCGATTTTAAAATCAATGTGTTGTTTGATGAGGAGCCAGTGTAAGTCAGAGAGCACAGAGGTGACTGTGAACGGGACTAAGTGAACTCACTCAGAGGCAGCACACTCTTGGTCCATCTAACATTTCTAGATGGTGATGATGTGAATGTGAGGAGGCTGGCCATAAATCGATTGGAATCATAGAATCTCGATAGTGTGGAAGCCCATAGTGTCAACACCAAGCCCTGAAGACCATCATATGTAGAACCACCTATCCCTGTAACCCTGCATTTTCCCACCTAGGTGCACATTCTGGACACTGTGGGCAATTTAGCATAACCAATCCACCTAACCTTCACATAGTCATAGATTGTTGTACAGCACGGAGACCAGCCCTTTGGCCCAAGCCAGCAAAATATCCATCCACACTAACCCCATTTCCCTGCACTCGGCCAATAGGCTTCGAATCATTTCCGATCCATATATTTGCTCAAATTCCTTTTCAATGTTGTTAATGTACCAACCTCAACCACTTCCGCTGGCAGCTCATTCCATATGTGTACCACCCTCCGTATAAAGAAGTTGGCCTCAGGTCCCCTTTTATTCTTTCCCTTCTAACCTTTAACATCTTCTGGTTGTGGGAGGAACTAACTTGTGTTAGAGATTTTAACTTGGTTTGACATTCTGTTTAGCATAAAGCAAATTTATTTGACATTGAATATCGATAATATTAAAGCATGTAACTGTAATGGTGACTTTTAACATCAGCACAAACAAACCTCAGTGGACATGGTTCAGTTCTGGATATGATTAACACTAAACTCCAATCATTGTATTTACTTGTGAACTGGCTGTGGTCTACAGTTGGGATGACCGAGTGTCCCCCTTTCCGTATTGAAACTGATAAACTGTTACTCTCCATTGGGAATTTGCTCATGGACAGTGAGCTGGGGTGATTGTTTGAACCTTGCCCTGCAGTGACAGAATCTGAATGATCTTTCATCACAGTGTACACGCTGGCCTATGAAAAGGTTAGTCAACTGAGTGAATGCCATTCCTTCCTCAGAGCAGGAGAACCATCACTGGCCAGTGATAACTAACTGCTGTACAGTGAGTTATCTGATCGCCTGAACCCAATACCGAAGTGAGTGCACCTAACAAGTTCCTCGTCAGTGTAACCACATTGACGGAACACCAAGTCCTTGAGATTTTTAGAGCACTTCCCACAAAGTCGACATTTACTTACGTCTGTCACTGGTGTGAATTTTCCAGTGAGTCGGAAGGTTCTATAACTGGGTGAATGCCATCCACATTTAGAGCAGAGGAATGATCTGTCCCCTGTGTGATACCACTGGTGCCTCAGCAGAATCACTGACTGAGTAAATCCTTTTCCACACTTGGAGCAATTGGATGGCCTCAATCAGGTTTGGGTGCATTGATGAGTTCCAAGCTCCGACTGAGATCTGTACCCCTTCCTTAAAGATGGCGAGTATAATACTAGTGCAGGCAGTGTGTTCTATGCCCCGACTACTCTCTGAGTAAAGAAACTACCTCTGACATCTGTCCTATATCTATCACCCCTCAATTTAAAGCTATGTCCCTCATGTTAGCCATCACTACCTGACACAAAAGGCTCTCCCTGACCACCCTCTGATTATCTTATATGTCTCAATTAATTCACCTCTCAACCTTCCTCTCTCTAAGGAAACCAGCCTCAAGTCCCTCAGCCTTTCCTCATAAGACCTTCCCTCCATAGCAGGTAACATCCTAGTTAATCTCCTCAGAACCCTTTGCAAAGATTCCACATTATAGTGTGGTGACCAGAACTATATTCATTATTCCAAGTGCGGCTGCACCAGAGTTTTGTTCAGCCACCTCGTGGCTCCGAAACTCAATCCCTCTCCCAAAAAAGCTAGCACATCGTATGCCTTCTTAGCAACCCTCTCAACCTGGGTGGCAACTTTCCGGGACCTATGTGCATGGAAACTGAGATCTCTTTGCTCATCTACAAATTTACAACCCCATAATTCTATGCCCTGCTCAAGGTCATTTCTAAAAATGACAAACAGCAGTGACCTCAAAACAGATCCTTCACCAGTAACTGAACTTCAGGATGAACATTTCCCATCAAACACCACCCTCTGTCTTCTTTCAGCTAGCCAATTTCTGATCCAAACCGCAAAATCACTCTCAATCCCATGCCTCAACATTTTGTGCATAACCTACCGTGGGGAACCTTACCAAACGCCTTACTGAAATCCATATGCACCTCATCAACCGCTTTACCCTTATCCACATGTTTGGTCACATTCTCAAAGAACTCAGTAAGATTTGTGAGGGACGACCTACCCTTCATAAAAATGTATTGACTATCCCTAAACAACGTATTCCTTTCTCAATGATTATAAATCCTATCCCTTATAACCATGTCTAACAATACCCAGAACTGAAGTAAGGCTCATTGGTCTGTAATTACCATCATTGCCTCTACTCATTTTCTTAAAAAAGGGGCAACATTTGCTATCCTCCAGTCATCTGGCACTAATCCTGGAGACAATGACGACATAAATATCAAAGCCAAATACTCTGCAATCTCCTCCCTGGATTCCCAGCGAATCCTAGGATAAATCTCATCCAGCCCAGGGGACTTATCTATTTTCACACTTTCCAGAATTGCTAATACCTCCTCCTTACGACCCTCAATCCCAAATAGTCTAGTAGCCTGTATCTTAGTATTCTCCTTGACAACATTGTCTTTTTGCAGTGTGAATACTGGCGAAAAATATTCACTTAGCGCTTCCCCTATCTGCTTGGACTCCTCGTACAACTTCCCACTAATATCCTTCACTGGCCCTAATCTTTCTCTAGTCATTCTTTTATTCCTGACATGCCTATACAAAGTTTTAGGGTTTTCATTAACCGTATCAGCCAATGATTTCTCATGTTCCACCCTCCCCTGTCTCTTCTTAGCTCTCTCCTTATGTCTTTCCAGGGTAACTTGTAACTCTCAAGTTCCCTAACTGAGCCTACACTTCTCATCCTAACATAAACCTTCCTCTTTCTCTTGACAAGAGATTCATCTTCTTAGTAAACCATGGGTCCCTCCTCGAGCACGTCCTCTCTGCCTGACAGATACATATTAATCAAGGACACGCAATAGCAGTTCCTGGAATAAGTTGCACATTTCAATTGTGTCCATCCCTTGCGGTTTTCTTCCCTCGCTGATGCATCCTCAATCTTGTCTAATCGCATTGTAACTGCCTGTCCCCCAGCAATAACTCTTGCCCTGCGTTATATTAGCATTCCTTTTCATCGCTCAAATAAACATAACCGAATTGTGCTCACTATCACTAAAGTGCTTACCTACTTCCAAATCTAACACCCGTTTCATTACCCATTATAAATCCAATGTGGCCTGACCCCTTAATGGCATATCTACTTACTGTGTCTGGAAACCATTTTGCACACATTGGACAAAAACTGACCCATCTCAAGTACTCGAAATGTCGTATTTCCAGTCAATATTTGGAAAGTTAAAGGCCACCATAAAAACTCCCCTGTTACTCTCGCTCCTATCTAGAATGATCATTGCTATCCTTTCCACTACATCCCTGAAACTAATCAGAGGCCTGCAGAAAACTCCCAACAGGGGTGACCTCTCCTTTCCTGTTTCTAACGTCAGCCCATACGACCTCAGTAGCTGAGTCCTCAAACATCCTTGTTGCTCCTGCAAAACTGTCCTTGACCAACAATACCAAACCTCCCCCTCTTTTGCCACCTTCTCTGTTCTTACTGAAACACCTAAATCCTGGAACCTGCAACAACCATTCCTGTCCCTGCTCTATCCATGTCTCCGAAATGGCCGCAACATCGAAGTCCCAGGTACCAACCCACGCTGCAAGTTCCCCCACCTTATTCTGGATGCTCCTGGATATTGAAGTAGACACATTTCAAACTACATTCCTACTTGCCAGTGAACTCTTGCGACCTTGAAACCATATTTCTGACCTCACTACTCTGAACATCCTGGAACTATAATTTAGGTTCCCATCCCCCTGCTGAATTAGTTTTACAACCCAGCTGCCCACTTTGAACCACTCCCCTCTTTCAGCAGCACCTTTGTCTTCCATGTTCAAAATCTAATGATATTCAGGTTACAATAATTAGATTAAAAACCGAACGAACTGTGGAAAAAGAAAACCAGAATTTGCCAGAATAGCTCAGCATCTTGGATAGAAACCAGAGCTCACTTTTCAGGTATGGTGACCCTTCCTCAGACCTCAGGGTAACCGGACCCGAAACGTTAACTTTGAGTACTCTGCACGGCAGCTTCCAGGCCTGCTGAGCTTTCTATCAATTACAATAAACTGTGTGACTCCTTCAGATTCTGATGTGATGTTTGGTTTCAGGTTCCTGAATGCAAATCTTTCTGTTCTAAAACCCCGTGATGCTGATGTGAAAGAGAAAAAAAGTGAGAGAAAATTCACAAAAACCCAGTGACTAGTTGTGACGTGACGCTAAATGCATTTGCTAATCTGTGGGATTAGCATTATGAAAGGAAAATTGTCATTCACTGATGTCCTTCAGGGGACGGGAACTTGCCACCCGGTCTGGGTGCACAACATTCGCGTCTTTATTGGAGGAAAGAAGGATTTTATGCATCGACAACTTGATCAGAACTTTGACAGAATCACTCAATCAATCTCCATCACCTCGAAGGACCAGGGTAGCAAGGGTATACAATCACCCCCCAGCCCTGATTTGTCTGACATCCAATACTTGGTGAATATTTTTTTTCCTTGTAAGTACTGAAAAGAGGGAAGTCACAGTCCCAACTAGAAGATTCATGTAAAAAAGAAAGTTGCTGGTTTGGAATCACATAGTCATTCACATATTCCACCAAGTCTGTGTCTGTCAATGACAGCCAGCTAACAATTCTAATTGCATTTATAATCACATTGCTTGGCGTTGCAAGTATACCACAGCATATGTCTTAAATGTTATCAGTCTTCTTTTTGCCTCTATCACACGACAGGCTTTGAGTCCCAGATTCCCAACAGCTTCCAGGCAAAAATGATGTTCCTCGCTTCTTCCTTCCCTTCCCTGAAATCCATGACGCCTTGATGTTTGATCTCTCCATCAAAGAGAAATGTCCCTTCCAGTCTGGCCCTCCTATATCCATTATAATCTCAATCTCAATCTCAATCATGTCCACGCCTCTGTTCCTCAGCTCTGAGTGACTCAATCGGAACACAGGTTCAGCTGTAGGTCACTCAGCCTCTCCAACTTGATCCTACATTCAATAATTCCTAGGTATTGTGCGATCAAACTCCAGATGTTGCCTTTCAAACATAAACAATAATAATGTTGATCAATAATAATCTAGCTCAGCCATAAATTTTCGAACTGTTCTGTCATCAAATGTCTTTTTGGGAAACATAATTCTAAACCGTGCACAATTTCGATTCTTCATATTTCCTGAACGGTCTTGCATTACTTCTAAGTATATGCCCCCCTAGGGCTAAAATAGTCCAAACAATTTAGTTAGTTAATATTTAACTACCCTGTCTTACCCATTTGATGTCTTGAACAATTCGATCGGAATTGTTTAACTATTTAAATATTTCGAACTTGCAATTGGAAGAAAATTACTCCAATGTTGCTGGTTTCAGTTGTGATCAGCTTGCATTCTTTTCCAGTTTCTCTCCTAGCCCCCACTGAGGTCAATTCTCTGAATCGTTTAATTACCTGTTGTGAGAACTGTCCTCAAAGATATGGCATTCACCACACTGCCAACTAAGCTACTGCATCTCCAAGTGACATTGGAGCAGAACTTAGGTCATACAGCCCATCGAGTCTGCTCCGTAATTCAGTCATGGCTAATAAGTTTCTCATCCCCATTCTCCCACCTTCTAGCGGTCATCCTTTATCTCCTTGACAATCCAGAAACCATCTATCTCAGTTTTAAATGCATTCAATGACCTGTTCTCCACAGCCTTCTGTGGCAGTGAATCCCATAGATTCCCCGCTCTCTGGCGGAAGAAGCTTCTCCTTCTCTCCTTTCTAAAAACTCTTCCCTTTACTCTAATGTTGTGCCCTCGAGTACTGATCCCTCCTACCAATGGAAATAGCTTTTCAATATGTACACTGTCCAGGCCTTACGGTATTCGATAAGTTTCAGTCAGATCCCCTCTCGTTCTTCTGAACAACATGGAGAGTCGACCCAGAGCTCTTCATGTGTTATTACTATTACAGATGCTTGGTTGAGTGAAGGGCACGATTGGCAACTAAGTATCAGAATGCATTGATGTTTCAGGCGGAATAGAGACGGAGGAAAAGATGAGTTGCATTACGTGTCAGAGAGGAGATCACAGCTGTGCTGAAGGAGGGCACTCTGGAGGACTCGAGCACTGAGGCAATATGGGCAGAGCTCAGAAATAGGAAGGGTGCAGTAACAATGTTAGGGCTGTACTACAGGCCTCCCAACAGCGAGCAGGAGATAGTGGTACAAACATGGAAACAGATTATGGAAAGAGTTAGGAGCAACAGGCTGATGGTAATCGGCGATATTAATTTACCCAAAATTGACTGGGATTCACTTTGTGTTAGAATTCGAGATGGAGCAGAATTTGTAACGAGGATCCCGGAGCGTTTTCTAGAGCAGTATGTTAATACTGTTACTCGGGAAGGGACCATACTGGAGCTGGAGCTACGGAATGAGTCCGGCCAGATGGTTGAAGTTTCAGGAGAGGGAATTAATGTGGGAATAGTGATCACAATTCTGTTAATTTTTAAATACAAAACGCTGGTGCGGCCACACTTGGAATATTGTGTACAGTTCTGGTCGTCCCATTACAGGAAGGATGTGGAAGCATTGGAAAAGGTGCAGAAGATTTACCAGGATGTTGCCTGGTCTGGAGGGTAGGTCTAATGAGGAAAGGCTGGGAGATTTGGATCTTTTCTCATTAGAAAGAAGAAGGCTGGGGGAGAGGGTGGTGCTTGATAGAGACAGACAAGATGATCAGAGGATTAGATAGGGTAGACAGAGAAAAACATTTTCCTAGGATGATGACGTCAACTTGTAAGAGAGGGCATAACTACAAATTGAGGAGTGATAGATTTAAGAATAATGTCAGAGACACGTTCTTTACACCGAGTGGTAAGGGCGTGGAATGCCCGACCTGCTAAGGTAGTCAACTCAGCGACATCAGGGAGATTTAAACAATCCTTAGATAAGCACATGGATGATTTTGGGATAGTGTAGGGGGACGAGCTGAGAATACTTCACAGGTTGGTGCAACATCGAGGGCCGAAGGGCCTGTTCTAGGCTGTATTGTTCTATGTTCTATATTCTATACTCATGGGTAAAGATGAGAGTGGTCCTAAAGGAAGAATGCTAAACTTGGGGAAGGCCAACGATTTCAAAATTCAGCAGTAGCTGGGGAATGTGGATTGGGAGCAACTGTTTGAAGGGAAATTCATATTTGATATGTGGGAGGCTTTTAAAAAGAAGTTGATGAGCGTGCAGGAGACATGTTCCTACGAAATTGGGGATAGAAATGGTAAGATTGGGGAACTATGAATGACAGGTGAAATTGTGAGACTAACTAACAGGAAAGAGGGATCATACATAAGGTCTTGGCAACTGAAGATAAACGAAACTTTGGTAGAATTATGGGAATGTAGGACCAAACAGGAAAGAGGAATTAAGTGGACTAAAAAGGGTCAAGAGGTATTGTTAATGAACAGAGTTTAGGAAAATCCCAAAGCCTTTTATTCATATATAAGGAGCAAGAGGGTAACGAGAGAAAGGGTTGGCCAACTCAAAGACAAAGGAAGAACGTTATGCATGGAGTCTGGGAAAATGGGTGAGAGTCTTAATGAGTACTTTGCATTGGTATTCACCGAGGAGAGAGACATGACGGATACTGAGGTTAGGAATAGATGTTTGATTAGTCTAGGCCAAGCCTAAATAAGGAGGGAGAGGGTGTTGGGCATTCAAAAGGCATTAAGGTGAAGAAGTCCCAGGTTCGGATAGGATATATCTCAGGTTGGTGAGGGAAGCGAGATAGTAAATAGCTGGGGCCTTAAAAGATATCACGGGTGAGGTCCTCGTATTGCTACTGCTGTCCCCTTATTTAAGAATGGTCGCAGGGATAATCCAGTTAATTCTAGATTGGTGAGCCTGCCTTCAGTGGTAGGGAAGCTGATGGACGAGATACTGAGGAATAGGACCTATTCTCATTTGGAAGGAAATGGGTTTATGAGTGATAGGTTTTGTGCTGGGAAGGTCAGTCTTACCAACTTAAAAGAACTCTTTGAGGAAGTGACAAAGGTGATAAAGGAGGGAAGGGCTGTCGATATCATAGACATGGATCGGCTGATGGAGAAAGTGAAGTCGCATGGTCCCCGTGGTAAATGAGCTAGATGAATAAAGAACTGGCAGAGTAACAGGAGACAGAGAGTACTAGTGGAAGGGAGTTTCACAAAATGGAGATCTGTGACCAGTGATGTTCCTTAGGAATCCGTGCTGTTTATGATATACATACATGATGTGGAAGAATGTAGAGATGGTCTGATTTGCAAGTTTGTAGATGACACTAAGATTGGTGGAGAAGCAGACAGTGAAGAGGACTGCCAGAGAATGCAGCAGATTATAGATAGATGGGAGAGTTAGCAGAGAAATGGCAGATGGAGTTGAATCTGGGCAAATGCGAGGTGATGCATTTTTGAAGATCCAATTCAAGAGCGAACTATACAGTAAATGGAAAAAGGCCTGGGGAAAATTAGTGTACAGAGAGATCTGTGTGGTTAGGTCCATTGTTCCCTGAAGGTGGCAATGAAGATCGATAGAGTGGCCAAGATGGGAGACGGCATGCTTTCCGTCATTGGATGGGGTCTTGAGTACATTAGTTGGAATGTCATATTACAGTTATAGAAGACTTTGTTTCGGCCATATTTGGAATACTGCACGCGGTTCTTGTCACCACATGACCAAAAGGATGCAGAAGCTTTGGAGAGGGTCCAGAGGAAGTTGACCAGGATGTGGCCTGGTAAAGAGGTCGCTACCTATGAAGAGAGGTTGAGTAGACAAGGATTATTTTCATTAGAAAGCCGAGGTTGGTGTGGGCGGGGAGGGGGGGGGGGGGGAGGTGGGGGGAGTGGTGCCTGATCGATGTCGACAGAATACTGATAGGTGTGTAGACAGTTTGGATAGCAAGAAGCATTTTCGCAGAATGGAGGACTCATTTTCTAGGGGACACGATTTCAAAGTGAGAGGGGAAGAGTTTAGGGGATGCACGCATAGAAAGTGCTTTACACAGAGGGTGGTGGGTACCTGGGACACTTTACCAGCAGAGTGATAGAAGCGGGTACCATAACACCACTTAAGATCAAGGCATAAACATGAATGGACATTGCGTAGAGGGATACAGCCCCTTAAAAATTAGGCGACAAGTTTAGGTCAAGAATTTGGATCAGTGCAGGATTGGAGAGTCGAAGAGCTTGTTCTTGTGGGTTAGTTTTCTTTGTTCTTGAAACTTTTAAGTCCTGGCACCATTCTTGTGAACCTCTCCTGAACATGCTTCATGGCCAGTCCATCCTTCATGAGATATGGGGCTCAAAACTGCGCACAATTCTCCAAATGTGATCTGGCAGGAGCCTTATAGAACATCAGAAGTACATCTCTGCTTTTGTATTTAATTTCTCAAAATGAATGTCATCATTGCATTTGCCTTCCTAACTATAGGCTCAACCTGCAAGTTTACTTTGAAGGAATTCTGAACTAGAAATCCCAAGTCTCTTTGCACTTCAGACTTCTGAATTTTCTCCCCATTTTGAAAATAGTCCTTGCTTAAAAGTGCATGATCTCACACTTTCCATGTTGTACTCATATTGTACTCTATCTGCCATTGTTTTGCCCACTCAGCTAACCCGTCCAACTCCTTCTGCAGCTTCCCCGCCTCCTCAATGGTACCTGTCCCTCTGTCTATGTTTGTATCGTCTGAAAATTTAGTCGGAATGCCCTCAGTTCCTTCATCTAGATAATTAGTTGTGGTCCCAATACTGACCACTACAGAAGACCACATGTCACCAGTTGCCATCGAGAGAAGGACCCTTTTATACCCGTTCTCTGCTTCCTAACAGATAGCCAAGCTTCTATCCATACTAGCACCTTGCCCCTACACCATAGAACTTATTTAACTCAGTAGCCTTCTGTGCAGCACCTTGTCAAAGGCCTTCCTGAAATTCATGTAGATGACATTCATTGGCTCTCCTTGGTCTAACCTGCTCGTTACTCCCTCAAAGAATTTTAGCAAATTTGTCAGACATGACCTCCCCTTGATGAAACTATGTTGACTTTGCCCTATTTTGCCAAACACTTGCAAGTATTCAGAAATGTCATCCTTCTCAATGGATTCCAGGAACTTACCCATTACTGAGGGTATGTGAATTGGTCCATAATTTTCCATCTTTTGCTGTACTTATATTTTAAAACAGGGGCAACACGGTTGTGATTTTCCAGTCCTCGGGGACCCTCCCTGATACAAGTGATTCCTGAAATATTACCACTGCCGCCTCCTCTATCTCTTCAGCTATCTTCCTTAGAACTCTGGCATGTAGACCATCTGATCAAGGTGATTTATCTAGTTTCAGGCTATTCAGTTTTTCTAGCGCCTTCGCCTTGGTGATGGCTCCCATACTCAGCTCTGCACCCCCACTGTCTTGAACTTTTGGGATATTACTCGTGTCTTCCACTGTGAAGACTGATGCAAAGTAACTATTTAGTTCCTCAGCCATTTCCTTGTTCCCCATGACTATCTCTCCCCTATCACTCTCGTTCCCCATAACTATCTCTCCCGTGTCACTCTTGTTCCACAAAACTTTCTCTCCCGTGTCACTCTTGTTCCCCATGACTATCTGTCCCGTGTCACTCTTGTTCCCCATGACTATCTCTCCCGTGTCACTCTTGTTCCCCATGACTATCTCTCCCGTGTCACTCTTGTTCTCCATGACTATCTCTCCCGTGTCACTCTTCTTCCACAAAACTATCTCTCCCGGGTCACATTCCAGCAGCCCAGTGTCAACTTTCTTCTCTCTTTCGCACTTTATATATTTAAAGAAACTTTTACAGTCTTCCTTTATATTACTGGTGAGCTTACCCATATATTTAATTTGCCCTCTTCTTATTTCTTTTCTCTGTTGTCCTCTGTTGGTCTTTGCAAGTTTCCCATTCCTCTTGTTTACCACGGCACTTCGCCACATTGTATGCTTTTATGATATCCCTGACTTCCTAAGTCAGCTGTGATTGCCTCATCGTTTCATGCTTCTTTTTCCTCGGGATGAATCTCTACTGTGTCTCCTGAAACTCCTGTCATTGCTGATCCACTATCTTTCTTGCTTGGCTCGTCTCCCAGTCAATTCTATCCAGCTCTCCCTCATGCCTACAGATGTCCTTATTCAGTTGTAATGTTGTTGCTTCTGATTCTATCTTCTCCCTGTCAAATTGCAGAGTAAATTTAATCATATTATTATCACCCCCTCCTAAAATTTATTTCAGCTTACGCTTCTTAATCAAGTCTGCCTTTTTGCAAATCATTAAATCCAGTATTGTCTGTTCCCCATTGGGCTCCACCTCAAGTTGCTCAAAAATCCATGTCGCAGGCAATACAAAAATCAGCTTCTTCCCAGTCCATGAGCATAGTGATGTCCTCCGTGATTACTGTATATTTGCCTTACCTACGTGACTTTTCTATCCCCTTGTGTGTCTCGTGCCCCAGCTCCTGACTACTGTTTGGAAGCCTGTACTTAACTCCAACTATGGTTTGTTTTACCTTTGTGGTTCCTCAATTGTACCCACACTGATTCTACACCATCTGGCCCTACTTCATTTCTTACTATTGATTTAATTTCATTTCTTACTAATAAGACAACCCCACCCTCTCCGCTGATCTGATGATCTTTTCAATGGGATGTATATCCTTAAATATTCACCTCCTGATCCTAATCCCCCTTGCAGCCATTTCACCACCACAACCTACCTGCCAATATCGATCTACCCCAATAGCTCATTTACCTTATGCCTCATACTGCCTGCAATCAGACCGTCCCTCTCCTCATTGTCAGTCGTTTATCCAATGTGCTTGAAGGTTGATTGCCATCCCTTTCCAAACAGTCTGCCCCATTTGTGTCTGTGCCAGAGATTTTAATAACCTCTCATGAGCTCTGCATTCTAATGCCCTCCTTCAATTCAGGTTTTCTAATTTCCCCGCAAACTTATTCCACCCCCCCGCCCTACATCGCCCCTATTTCGTTTAAAGCCTTGTCTCCAGCTATAGTTTACTCGGACATTGGTCCCAGTATGGTTCAGATGAAGGCCGTCGCATTAGAACAAGTCCCTTCTTTCCAATACTGATGCCAGTATCTCATGAATTCAAACGCATTTCTCCCACACTAACCTTTGAGCCATGCATTGACCTGCTTAATGTTATTGACTCTGTGCCAATTAGCTCCTGGCTCAGGTAGTAATCCAGAGATTATTACCTTTTTAGTTCTTTTTCGTGTTTTAGCTCATAACTGTTCATTCTCCCCTCATAGAACCTATGCCCTAGTTTTATCTTCACCGTCGACAAAGACCACTGGATCTTTACCCTCCCACTCCAAGTTCCTCAGCAGCCAAATCCTGTGCCCAGGCACCGGCAGGCAACACAACCTTTGGAATTCTTGATTCTGGTCGTAGAGAACAGGGTCTATGCCCCTAACTAGACTATGCCTAATCGCAACATCTGTCTTCTCTCCCTCCACTTGAAGGGTTCCCTCCATCAGTTAGTGTTGTATTCGGTTGGCTCATCCTCTCTGCAGTCCCCGTTCCTGTCCACAAAGGGAGCAAAAACTTTGAATCTTTTGGACAAGGACAGGGGCTGAAGCTCGAGCAGCTCTACCTCTTGGATCCTTCTACCTGCCTCACTCACGGCCACAACCTCCTGTCCCTGATCACTGACCGCATTTGAGTTAGCTAGTCCAAAGGGTGTGCCTGTCTCCAGAAACACAGCTTCCAGATATGTCTTCCCCTCCCTGATGTACCTCAATGTTTGAAGCTCAGACTCTAGCTCATCCAATCTGAGCCGGAGTACTTCCAGCAACCAACATTTGCCAGGGACATGGTCATTGGGAAACATAATGGACGATCTTTGGACTCGTAGCATTCACTCTGATTTCTCTCCATCGTTGTTGACATGACCTTAAGTGGATTCAAACTACTTTATTTATCACTTCAGAGACAGTAATATACAAGACATTACAAATTGCAGAAAGTCTAATAAAATTCACAATGCCTCCCTACAAAACGCTTCAGAAAAATGAATGGGCGATGAGCAGAGGGATACAGATTTTTAGAAAATAGGCGACAGGTATAGATAGAAGATCTGGATCAGTGCAGGCTTAGAGGACCAAAGGACATGTTTCTCTGCTGTAATTTCCTTTGTCCTTTGTTCCCTCAGAGGTGCCTGGACACAGTTGGAGTGGAAATCCTCGATTTGATGCATTTCATTTCAGCACTCCTGTGCAAAGACAAATCATTTTCAAATTCCACTGTGATCATACTTTGCTGAGCATATTTCATCCTGAGGGATCTCTTTAGATAAATGCAATCTTCGCCACACCAGCAAAATGTTTGTGTGTGTGCCTCGTTGTGTGTGTTCATATCTCTTGTGGTGCGCATATTTATACCTGTGTGATGCTTGTGTGTTTATACCTGTTTTGTGTGTGTGTGTGCGCGGGTGTTTATATCTGTGTGATATGTGTGCCTGTGTGTGCGGCATGTCTGTCTGTTTCTGTTGATGCTATTGTGATCTAATTTTCCCTCTATCTCCTTTCTCTCTACTACTCGCTCTCCCTCTATCTCTGCCTCTATGTCTGTCCCTCTCCATCTATCTTTCACACTCTCCTTCTCATTGCTTTGATCTCCCCCCTCTCCCTTTCTCTCTCACCCTCTGTCTCTCACTAACTCTCCATCCCTCTCACCCTTCCATTTCACTTTCTCGCACTCTCTGTCTCTCAACCTATCTCTCTCTGTCTCTCTCTCTCCCTCTCCTTCTAGCTCTAACAATCAGTCTCTCCTTCTCTCCCACATAGTTACCTCCCTCGTCGCCCCTACAGTTCCATTGTCTCTCCCTCTGTCTTTCACGCTGTCTCCCCCTCTCTCGCCCGCTCTCTCCATTTCTCACTCTCACTCCCTCTCTCCCGCTCCTCTCCCATTCGCTCCCTTTCTCTCTCTCTCACTCTCATTGTCTACATGTCTCCCTCTCTCGCCCACTCTCTCTGTCTCGCACTCTTCCTCTCACTGTCTCTATCTATTCCACTCCCCTACTCTCCCTTATTCTTTTCCTTGATTTCTCCCTTTATCTCTGTCTATCTCTCTTCCTCTATCTCTCAACCTCTCCCTCTCTCTCCCGTCCTCGCTCTCTCTGTTTCTCGTGCTCTCTTTCATTATCTCTCTGTTTCTCTCCGTCGCTCTGTATCCCAACCTGGAAATACCAGATGCTTGGCGGGGCAATTGAAGCTCAACTTCCAGCCATCAGGAACCACGGAGTACCGGGATAATATAGCTCTGGGCAACCGGGAACAGTGACTCTCCGAATCAGGAGAAGAGAATAACAGTCTTCCTTTCGGACTCAGAATATGCTCCTCCTGGTTTCATACTCGTTCCAACGATATGGAGTCAGAGCAATCCCACCAGCGAAGAACAGGATGACTACCTCGGTCTGGAGGGTGTCCAACCGTTCGCCAACACTACAGGGCTGCAGGAAGTCGCCAAAGAAACGGACCACAGGTGAAGAGGCCAGACACCTGGAATTCCCTCGCTAAGGGGATTGCGGGTCCATCTACATCTCGTGGACAACAGCCATTTCGGAATGTTGTCAAGGAATACAGCGAACCTCGAACAGTTCCAGACATGGGTGGAGAAATAGCAGATGGTATTTAAAACGGGCAAATGTGAGCATGTGTTCTTTGAGGATGTGACAAGACAAATTAAAAAAGGTGGATCCATGGATCTAGTGTAGATAGATTTCAGTAAGGCATTTGATATAGTTCTCCACGGGAAGCTCGTACAGAAAGTTAGGAGCTACGGGATACAGGGACGTTTGGCTGTCTGGTTACAGAATTGGCTGGTCGAAAGAAGATAGTGAGAGGTCGTGGATGGAAAATATTTTGCCTGGAGGTTGGTGACGAGTGGTGTCCCACAGGGCTCTGTTCTTGGGCCTCTGCTCTTTGTAGTTTTCATGAATGACTAGAATGAAGAGGTGGAAGGGTGGGTTAGAGTATGGTTGCCAGTGACGCTAAAGTCGGTGGTATTGCACATAGTGTCGAGGTCTGTTGCAGATTACAACTACACATTGACAGGATGTAGAACTGGGCTGAGAAATGGCAGATGGAGTTCAACCTGAATGAATGCAAAGTGATTCATTTTGGACGGTCGTATCTCAATGCTGAGTACAGGGTTAAAAACAGGATTTTTGGCAGTGTAGAGGAACAGCAGCATCTCGGGATCCACGCACGTAGATTAGTCAAAGTTGGCATCCAAGTTGATGGAGTTGCTAGGAAGACATATGGTGTTTTGGCTTTCGTTAGCAGGGGGATTTGCCTTTAAGGTTTTGCTGCAGCTCTATAAAACCGAGGTTTGACTCCACTTGGAATACTGTGTCGAGTTGTGGTCGCCTCATCATAATAAGGATGTAGATGCTTTAGGGAGGGTGCACAGGAGATTTACCAGGATGCTGTCTGGACTGGAGTGCATGTCTTCTGAAGAGCGGTTGAGTGAGTTCCGGCTTTTCACACTGGAGAGAAGAAGGAAGTGAGTGACTTGATGGTGGTGTCCAAGGTAATGAGATGTATCGGTAGAGTAGCCAGAGACATTGTCCGAGGGCAGAAATGGCTGTTACGAGGGGTCATCATTTTAAGGTGATTGGAGGAAGGTTTCGGGAAAATGCCAGAGGCAGATTCTTTATGCAGAGAGTAGAATGTAAAGTCAGCGCCGGAGTAGAGTCAGAGACATTAGGGACATTTAAGCGACTGCTGGACCAGTACATGGATGGCACTAAATTGACGGGTGTGAAGGTTAGGTTGATCATGCATTAAGATAAATGCCTAGCACAACATCCTGGGCTGAAGGGCCTGTAGTCTATGTTCTCCACAGCGATAGAGATCGTAGTTCTCTCCTGCAACCCCGTCAGCCAATTGGGAATGTGAAATCGATTGGAAAGTTTGCTCGTGTCTCTCAGCGTGGTCTGGTTTCTTTTCTGAGAATTATTGAGTGAATCGAATAATGAGAGTGCAGGGATATTTCAATACAGTCTTCAGATGCTCTCTGAACTTAGTCTGGGTCACGGAATAAATCACAGTGTTCGTGCAGCAACTGAGGAGCTCCAACATGAAGCCTAATTCCTGGACGAAATCGTGTAACCAGATAGACGGATAGCCTAAATACGACATTCGGCTCCAAAGCGAATACATCATTATCACTGACCACAGCAGGACGAAATTTGCTGAGATGACAAAAAGTAAAATGATGGATTTCCTTCGACTCTCCATCTCTGGGTCGCTGGTGTTCTGGCGAATGAGCCTCCCGCGGGCTTTGCTGGTCACAAGAATCTGTCGGACAGTGAAAATATTCAGCAGCAGAATCAGGACGAACGGGAGAGCCGGGGTGAGAATGTGATGGAGAAACTCGATTGTGACCCAGACCCGAGATTTCCGAATATCTTCGCTGACACGACAAAACCAGGGTCTGTTCATCAACCAATACCGATCTGTTAACATAAAGTACCAGAAAGTGTTCTTCAAACAGCTCAGTACTGTCACTGTTCCTAGAAACACAGCGACTGTTTTCTCGTTGCAATATTTGCTTTTCAGGTTCTGGCAACAGATGGCCAAAAATCGATCAAAGGTGAAGGTGACTGTGAACCAGACAGAACAGTCGGTGACTGCATAAAGCAGAACGGCATGAATATTACAGATGGGGATAGACTCCAGGAAGATAAAATGGACGTAATAAACGATTGGCAGTTGTCTCAATATCAAGTCGATGATAATGACCAGGAGATCTGCTGCTGCCATGGCCACCAGGTAATAGGTGACACATGTGGAGAGCCCACACTTGTTGCGAGATAGGATCACTATTGTTATTATGTTAACTGTGAGGTAAGGAAAAACAATGAAAGTACACATCAGGCATCACCAAACCTGAACGCAACACTCCAGGTGTGTTCTCACCAACACCTAACATGATTGTAAAAGCACTTCTTCACTTTATAATCCAGTCCTTTTGCAACAAATGTCAGAACTCCATGTGTCTTTTGCTTTTTGTTTTATGCCGCACCTGCATGCCCACTTTCTGTGATTTATACACAAGCGCATCCAGATCCCTTTGCACTCTTGCACTTTGAATTTGATTCCCATTTAAATAATAATTTGCCCTTTTTCGTTTTCCAGTCAAACTGGACAATCTCGTACCTATCCACATTAAACAGCATCTGCCACATTTTGCTCCATTCTCTTCGACTGTCAATATCCACCTGCAAACTCTTTATCTCATCATTACTATCTGACTTTTGCAACCTATTGCAATAACATCCATAAATATTGCTCTGTTGCATCTGTCCCTGTTTGCTGATCAAGTACATCGATTGTTAACAGTAGCAGCGCAGTAACTGATACAATTGGTGCTCCACCTGTTACGTTTCGCCTTTCAGTGAAGGACCAAATTATAAAGACCCTCTGTTTTCTGTCCGTCAGACAATCCGTCTACAAACCAAGAGGACGCCAGACTTTATTGTTGATCACTTTGATCTCTCAGAAAAAAAAACTCCCCACATAATTAGTCAGATTTGAGGTCCTTATTGTGAGACATTGGCACGATTGTTTCGTCTTGAGTCATTCAACTGTAGCCCTTGCCTTCCACATTACGACGAACTGATTTCGCACTTTTCCAATCCCCATTCCTCTTCTCGTATCACCGAGGTCTAACAACTCAGAAAATAGGCCCTTCGCCCCACTGAGTGTTCACTGGTCAAAAACATTCACCTAACTATTCGAGTCGCATTCCTCAGCCCTTTACCCATGACATAGTCTGTCTTGGCATCGCAATCACTACTTCGATTTGTTGAGATTTCTGCGTTGTACAGGAAGATTCTAGATTCTCACCATCCTCATTTTTCTCTCTCGTCCTCAGAACCTACTGCCGCTCACCTTAAGTCTATGACCTTTCATCATTGATACCTTCATGAAAGAGAAAAGTTTCTTCCTGTCTATCCTATCTATGCCCATCGTCATTTGATACATCTCACCCATGTGCCCTGTCAATCCCCTCCACTCTGACGGAAACAACCCCAGTCTATCGAATCTCTTCTCATCACTGAAATTCTCAAAATTGGACAAAATCCCTCTGCGTCCTCTCCAGTGCTATAATATTCATCTTATAGTGTGGATCTCTGAACTGCCTCTGAACTTTGAGTTGCAAACTTTGGATTTAAGCAGGGAACTAGTGAAATAAATAAAACCAAACGGAAGAATATAAGGAGAACGGACAGGGAATTGGAGTCCATTTGAAAGAGGGGAGGTCATTTGACGCAAAGACTGAGAAAATTAACATTCTGATGAAACCAGATCAGGAAAATAGTCGATAGATCGTGAGGGTAGGCGTGAAGACTGAAGTGAATGGGCATTCCCTTGCGAGGGAAGCTTTGGGGGAGGTGGAGGTGCTTGGTATTTGAACGCAAAACAAAATGAAATGCTTTTTTCAGAAGCGGTAGACAGAGGAACAGCATATTGGGATCAGAAACAGGCTCCGATATATGTCATAGAATCATCGAGACATACAGCACAGGAAAAATACTTTCAGCTTATGCTCTCACTGTCCAAGAAAGAAAACACGCCACTATTTCACTCCTACTTTTTGCTCATAGCCTTCTCCATCATAGCCTTGCTCAATGTTATGGGTGTTTCAGTCTTGACCACTCTCTAGAGGCAGAGAGGTGTGGTTGTGCACTGCCTTCATCATTAACAAAGTCTTAACTTGAGCTATGTATCAAAAACTAATTCCACCACCGACCGTAGTGGATTTGAACCAAGCTACCCAGGACCTTAATTGGGATTTTCCTGATTAAGGACAAATGAAATTACCAGTCAGTCATAGTTTGAACTCAAGTAAACGTGCGCCTGAGACAGAACCTTTCAAACAGGAAGGGGAATCAAGGGGAAAAGGCAGAAAAGTGGGAGTCGAGGAGAATCGGGCCAGTCACTGAGTGGGCCGAACGTCCTTTCCCTTTGGTGATGTCAATCTGCTTCTATGTCTCACACTGTCATGGTGCAGTAGAAGTTGGGGCTTGGGATTAGTACCGGGAAAGGGATGTCACACTTCAGAAAATCTAAATAAAAACGCTGCTGGAGTTAAACAGGCTGCCTTAGAATTGACAGATGGAAGAAAATATAATCATAGAGTCATACACCAACGAAGAGACCGTTCGGCTCGATTCGTCCATGCTGATTAGATTTCTACTGAAGCTGAACTAGTGTGTTTTGCCTGCATTCAGCCCTTATCCATCTAAACATTTCTCATAAATGTCTTTTAAATGTTGCAGTCTTTCCAACCTTTACCCCTTCATCTGGCAGTTCCATACATGCCCCACCCTCGGCACGAAAGGTTACCCTTAGGTGCCTTTTAAGGCTATTCCTGCTCAGTTTAAGGCAATATTTTCTAGTTTTCGATTACCCCACCTTGCGGGGAGAAAACCTTGACTATTCACCTTACCTATGCCTCTTGTGATTTTATAAATTGTGATGATGTCACGCCTGAATCTCGTACACTCCAGACAAACAAGGTGCAATGTGTGCTGTCCCTCTTTTCAACTGAAGACTGGTAACATCCTTGTAAATCTTTTCTCCTCGCACTTTCCAGTCTCATAACATCTTTCCAGTAGCAGAGCAAGCAGGATTGAACATGGTTTTCGGAAAAAAATGTCTCAAAAAATACTTACGAGGAACGCCAACAATGGCGAGAATTGGATAGTAGACGCCCTGAATAACCCAAAGCACGTCCTGAATCCGCGCTGTAACAGACATCCAGCCTTGGGAAAGCCAGTAAAGTCCGTCGTAGAAGCTTCGATCCATTGTCGTAATGACTCCAGTTGGTTGCTTTCAGAATCCAATCTCTCTCTCTCTCTGGAAAAATCAGTCCTCATTTAAATCAGGGAACTGGCATTCCGACTGGCAGCAACGGTAACACTCTGTGCAGACTCCCTCATTAATAAAGGAGGAGAACGCCCTCCAAGGACACAGTGAGACTTCGTGGAGACTGATGTTAATGAGAGATGCTGAGCAAACAGGTTCCATTAACCTCTTCCAGTCCAGCAGCTTTGTATTACATGATAAAACATAACATCTATCCAGGACCAATTCCACGTGTGTGGGTTACTGAGGGTGTGGATGGGGCACTGGGCGGGAGCGGGGAGGTTTGACTGTTGCCTTTAAACAGTTTCCTGATAAGGGAGTTGGTTCAGAGGAATAGAGGGTTGTAAATGTCCCATCCTGTTTCTTAACCAACTACGATTTGTTTTGTATTTAATTCATTCACTGGCCCCAGCATTTACAGCCCGTCCCGAGTTGACCCCTTTAGAAGATGGTGGTCTGTCATTTGAGTGTAACTCAAACGTCAAGGTGCAGGTGACATATGGGACCCCACCACTCATTGCAAGTTCTCCTCTGAGCCTCTCTCCATCCTGGGTTGGAAACGTACCACTGTTCCTTCAGTGTCACTGAATCAAAGTCTTGGAACTCCCCACTTAAGGGACATTTTTAAACTAACTACAGCACATCGATTGCAGCAACTCAAGAATGTGGTTAACCAGCACCTTCACGCACACAGAAACAGACACACACATAGACACAGACATAGAGTCATAGAAGTGGAAAACGAGGAAACAGACCGTTCGTTCCAACTCGCCTGTGCCGGACAGGTATCCCAAATCAATCTAGTCCCATCTGCCATCACTCGGCCTATATCCCACCTAACACTTCCTATTCATAAACCCTTCCAGATGCCTTTCAAATGTTGCCATTGTACCAGCCTCACCACTTCCTCTGGAAGCCCATTCCACACATGCACCACCCTCTACATGAAAACATTACCCCTCAGGTCTCTTTTATATCTTTCCCCTCTCACCCTAAACCTATGCCGTCTAGTTCTGGACTCCCCCTCCCCAGAGATAACGACATTGTGTGTTTACCCTATCCGTGCCCCTCATGATTTTATACATCTCTACAGAGTTACACCTCAGCCTCCGATGCTCCAGGGCAAACCACCTTAGCCTATTCAACCTCTCCTTATAGCTCAAGTCCTCCTACCCTGGCAACATGCATGTAAATGTTTTTTCTTCCCTTTCATATTTGACAATAACCTTCCGATAGAAAGGAGACCAGAAATGAATGCAATATTCCAAAAATTTCCAAACCGAAATCTTCAACAGCCAAAACATGACCGCCAAACCCCTGTACTCAATATTCTGACCAATGAAAGAAAGCATACCAAATGCCTTTTTCACCACCTTATCTACCTGTGACTCTACTTTCAAGGAGATATGAACATGCACTCCAAGGTCTCTTTCTTCAGTAGTATTGCCTCAGACCTTGGGTTCCACTTCCATAGATTCCTCAAAGTTGCCACACACGTTGGGAGGGTTGTTAAGAAGGCATATAGAGTTTTGGCTTTCATTAATGAGGAATTGTGTTTAAAAGCCATGAGGTTTTGCTGCAGCGGTGGAGAGCCCTTGTTAGATGACAAGTTAAATATTGTGTTGAGTTCCGATCTCCTCATTTTAGGAATAATCTGGAAGCTTTAGCGAGGGTGCAGAGGAAATTTACCAGGATACTGTCTGAACTGGAGGGCTTGTCTTATCAACAGAGTTTGGGAGCCAGGGATTTTCTCATTGGAGTGAAGAAGGATAAGAGGTGAATTGATTGAGGTGTAGAAGAAAATGAGAGGCATAGATAGAGTGGATACTCCGATGCCTTTTTCCCAGGGTGGAAATGGCTATCACTTGAGGACATACTTTTCATGGAATCATAGAATGCCTGCTGTGTGAAAACAGGCCATTAGCCCCACAATGCCCAGACCAATCCTCTGAAGAATATCACAAACAGAACACTTCCTCTACACTATTAAACGACATTTCTCATAACTAATGCATGTAACCTACACAGCACTGAACTCAGTGGGTAATTTAACGCGGTCAATTGGAGCACCTGAAGGAAATCCAAGCAGCCACAGGCAGAATGTGCAAACTCCACGCAGACAGTCGCCCGAGGCTGGAAGGAAACTTGTGTCCCTCGCTCTGTGTGGCAGCAGTGCAGCCACTGAGTTCTAACTCAGAACATTAAAAATTAAAAATAAAAAAAGTGATCAGAAATAGGTTTTGGGAAGTGGACAGAGGTAAGTTCTTTATACAGAGAGTAGTGGGTTTGTGGAATGCATTACCAGCAGTGGGAGTAAGGTCAGATACATTAGAGATATTTAAGGGTCTCTTGTTTTGGCGCATTGATAATAGTAAAATGAAGAGTATGTAGGTTAGTTAGTCTTAGAGTAGAATAAAAGGATGGCACAACATCAAGGGCTGAAGGCCCTGTAATGAGCTATGTTCTTTGGGCAGAAATGTTTCTGTTCCCTTTCAACACTGGTGAGGACGCAAAGGACAAGAATAGCTAATGTTTGTTGTTTCTTTAAGAAAAGGAGCCAAGATAATTCAGGAAATTATAGATCACTCTGCCATACATCTGTACGACGGTAGTTATTGTCTAAGATGATAAATGGGGAGGATTGAGTCTCATGTGTAAATGCGAAGGGGATAATACGCTGAAAATGGCCGGACCCGAAGGAGCATTGATGGACTGAGGGTCTATGATGTAGGTCCCTGAAAATCAATAAGATGATAAAGAAGGCAGATGGCAGGATTGCCTTCTTAGGTGTGGACACTGATAATTAAAGTATTTAAACATATTGAAAATGTGTTAGACTTGCATCAGGCCACAACTGGAGCACTGTGCACTTTTCTCCTCGCTAGATGAGCGGAAGATGATGCAGGCTTTGAAGAGAATGCAGATGAGGTTTAGCAGAGTATTGTCTGGATTGCAATGTATGGCTATAAGGAAATGTTGGCCAAACAGAATCACAAACAGACAGAGAAAAGAAGGATTTCAGGCCATATGAAGGCAGATGGGATCAATGTAGAACACTCTCCTGGTCGATACAAGCAAGTCTGACTGTAAATCCAATTCCATGTTATACATTTCAATGTAATTATCATAAAGTTTGTTGTGCACTCGGCCAGACGAATCCAAACATTATTAAGCAGGCAGCCTAGACAATAACGTTGCAATTTGTTTGATAAGTGTACAGTAATAATTACCCAGATTAAGTGAGCAAGGTTGACTACCAGGTTTGAAAGACAAAAACAAAATCTATTCACAATATTACACAATGAAACACGACGAACTGAATAAAGAACCCTGAAAAAACTCAATCGATCCAAACTAGTCTTAAATATGAGGTGCTGCTTTCTGGTAAGGCAAATGTGGGCATGACATATAACTTAATGGCAATGTCCTGGAGAGTGTGTCGAGCAAAGAGACCATTCTCTGGAGGTAGCACAGTAAAGAAGGCGATTGGTATGCTTGATCAGTGCATTGACTATTGGGGTTGAGGCGTCATGTTGTGACTGTACAGGATATTGGTTAGGACGCTTTTGTAACGCTGCTTTCACTTCTGGTATTCCTGCTGTAGGAAAAATGTTGTGAAACTTGAATGGGTTCAGGAAATATAAAGAAGGAGGTTGCCAGAATTGAAACATTTGAGCAATAGGGAGAGAGTGAACAGGCTTCAGAGTGTCAGAGGCTGAGGGGTGACCTAATAGTGGTTTATTAAATCATGAGGCGCATGAATGGGGTGCATAGTGAAGGTATGTCTGCTGGTGTAGAAAGAGTCAAATCGAGAGGCCATAGGTTTAAGGTGTGAGGGTTAAGATTAAAAAGGGATCTAAGAGGAAATATTTTCATACAGAGGGTGGTGCATGTATGGAATGAAGTGGCAGAGAAGTTAGTGGAGGCTGGCAAAATTGCAATGTTTAAAAGGCATCTAGACTGGAACATGAATGGGAACAATTCAGATGGAAAAGAGCTGGATGCTGTCAAATGTCACGAGATTAATTTGTGATATCTGGTCTGCATGGATGAGTTGGACCAAACAGCCTGTTTCAATGCTGCATACATCTATGACTAGAAAACTCCAAGTTATGCTTTTTCAGTCTGTTGAGATTTTTAGATTCGGGGCCGAAAGTATTATTATGTGCAGCATTGGAGAGTCTGAATGCATGGCGTGAATTTGGTTGATAATGTATGAGAAGATAGATTCTGTGTAAAACAGATGACGTGAGAACACAAGCATGGGAAACAGCAACACTCGTACTTTTGAGGCATAGCATGTTGGTTTTGGGTGGTGCATGGGCTGGTGAACAGACAAAGAAGGAACCTATACAGGATCAGTGAAAATCAAGGAACTGACTGCTTGGTGATTGCAGAAGGTGATCGTGTTAAGCAGCTCTGGAAAAATGAGATTTAACATACTTCAAGAAAGAATGCTTGTTTGAATTGAAATTTGCGCAGAATTGTAGATGGATAACTGGGGAGGAAACCATTAAAATATTCATTTCTAACTGTAACAGCGTTTATTGCAACACCATAAGTGCAGAAATCAGGATAGTTCTTTTGCAGCATTATGTTTTCCTGCCGATTGAATAAGCAGTCTCAGAACTGAGAGATAATGGAATTGGTAGCTTTGCGCTAGTGTCAGACCCTGCACCCAGTTTGGAAATCACTTCCATTGCTCAGAATATACGTGTAAGCAGCTGCAGCGCTGATGGAAGCTTTACTTTTCCCAGACAAAAGCAAAAATTACACTTGTTATTAGCTGAGGAAAATAGCTTAAGAGGAATGAGGTTATGCAGAAACATCAGAGGATGGTTACGATTGCACTGAAGAGAGTGAAGAGGAGATATAACAGAGTTTTTCCTGAGATGGAGAAACTTAGTTATGCAGACAATTTGACAAGAAAAGACAAAGGTTATTTTCTGTTGAATAGAGGACGCTGATAATGGGTAGGATCTAAATATATAAAATTGCAATGTGAACAGATATGGCAGACAATAAGGAAGTTTTCTCCGAAGTGAAGATATCAGTTGCCATTTGACGTTAAATTTAACGTAATCGACAGAAGAATTATAGCGACATGAGGCTATTCCTTTTCATCTAGACAGTTGTGGGCATCTGCAGCTCATTTGCAACAAGTGTGGTAGAGACAGAAACCGTCATAAAATGCATTAAATGTGTCCTTTGTGATACCATGGATTACAGGGCAAACCGATGTGTTGGGAAATGAGATTAGAGCATTTGGATGCTTCTTCGGACAAAGGCTGGGTGAGCTCCATGCCCTTTTTTTATGTTCTGAAGAGTCTTCAAATTGATTTTAGTCCTTTCTATCTGAGTAAAGATAGATATTAATCTGCAATGGCTTGTCCACTGTCGGGAATTATATCTATGCAAGTACCCAAAGAGCTATACCAGTCACTCCAATGTACATGTTGCCTTTGAATTACTTTGTACTCAGATACAGCTGCTGTGTACACGTTTGTTCACATTCCATGTATCTCTACGTCACGTCTACCTCCCTTCAACAAATCACCCGTTCGCAACTGTGATATTGCTGGTCTGGCTTCGTTTGTTGATAGTCTGTGCGGTTTGAAAGTTGTTTGAAAACAATTAGGTTGTGGAAATTCTCTGGATATGGCATTCACTCCCTCCTATGGTTCGTCCTTGGTACATATCACGACTGCTTCATCTTGGTTGCATGATCCCTTTCCCTGAAAGCTGTAGAAAGCTGAAGCATACTGATCACATTCCCGAGTGTTAGGTTTTACCACAATGTGATTTTATTGCGAACATTATGACTAATGCCATCGATTTACCCATCTTAATATTGGTGGACTACGGCCATAATTCAACTGATCCATTGATGACACCCTCATCTTTATTACGTTCTGATCCATATTATAAAGCCTTAGCTTCCTTCCTTATACTCTCGTCTTGTCCTGTCGATCAACAGTTGGCAAATATCATTGAGCTGCATCAGTTTTGGACTAATGACCACACTGAATTTAATTGGCTCAATCCAGTCGATAACAGTTCTCTTTCCTAAGACTACAACGTTCTGAAATCAAATTTTAAAACTTCTTTTTCTCTCAACGTCGTCTTGTTTGCATGATTTTCCAAAGCAAACACTTAATCACGATTATAGCTGACTCAATAAGAATCTCATTAATCACTTCTCTGTGAACATTATCGTGGCATCGCTCCTGTACATGTTTTGCAATGTCTTATGCAACTACAGCGAACGGCTAAAAATAGGCGGTTGGGTGAAGGATGAAACAGGATTTATATGGGACAAAGATAGAACATAGAACATAGAACATAGAAGAATACAGCGCAGTACAGGCCCTTCGGCCCTCGATGTTGCACCGATCAAAGCCCACCTAACCTACACTAACCCACTATCCTCCATATACCTATCCAATGCCCGCTTAAATACCCATAAAGAGGGAGAGTCCACTACTGCTACTGGCAGGGCATTCCATGAACATTCATTTTTGAGTGCGAGCAGCAGCTAGGTAAGACTTTGTGTTTTAAAAGTACTTACCGGTAGCGGGCAGCGGTGTTTTTTTTTCACTCTCTCTTCACAGAAAGAGCGGGAGCAGTAGGGGGAAGTGACGACGACCAGAGAGGCAGCCGGGAAGGAAAACAGTGAGTATAAATACTCACCCTTCGACGCTAACGGTCATTTTGAGTGCGAGCAGCAGCTAAGGTAAGACTGTTTGTTTTAAAAGTACTTACCGGTAGCAGGCAGCGGTGTTTTTTTTTCACTCTCTCTTCACAGAAAGAGCGGGAGCAGCAGGGGGAAGTGACGACGACCAGAGAGGCAGCCGAGACCCGGAAGCAGGTAGAGCGTAAGCTTACCTGGGTAGGTTTGTTTCCCCTTTAAAAGCGCGGAGCCTGTCCCCGCTACTCAGAAGGGAAGGGTGGAGAAGAGCAGAGCAATAATAATTGGGGACTCGATAGTTCGAGGCACAGATAGGCGGTTTTGTGGGAACGAGAGGGACTCACGTTTGGTATGTTGCCTCCCAGGTGCAAGGGTACGTGATGTCTCTGATCGTGTTTTCCGGGTCCTTAAGGGGGAGGGGGAGCAGCCTGAAGTCGTGGTCCATATTGGCACCAATGACATAGGTAGGAGGAGGGCTGAGGATGTTAGACAGGCTTTTCGGGAGCTAGGTTGGAAGCTCAGAGTTAGAACGAACAGAGTTGTTGTCTCTGGTTTGTTACCCGTGCCACGTGATAGAGAGTCGAGGAATAGGGAGAGAGAACAGTTAAATGCGTGGCCACAGGGATGGTGCAGGAGGGAGGGATTTCGGTACTTGGATAACTGGGGTTCTTTCTGGGGAAGGTGGGACCTCTATAGACAGGATGGTCTGCACTTGAACCTGAGGGGCACCAGTATCCTTGGGGGGAGGTTTGCTAGTGCTCTTGGGGGGGGGGGGTTTAAACTAACTCTGCAGGGGCATGGGAACCGAGACTGTAGCTTTAGGGTGCAGGACCTGGAGTGTAGGGAGGTTAGGAATATGGCATCAATCTTAAAGGAGGGTGCCTGTAAACAGAAGAGTGGCTTGAAGTGTGTATACTTTAATGCCAGAAGTATACGAAATAAGGTAGGTGAACTCGCAGCGTGGGTTGGTACCTGGGACTTCGATGTTGTGGCTATTACAGAGACATGGCTAGATCAGGGACAGGATTGGCTGTTGCAGGTTCCAGGGTTTAAATGTTTTAGTAGGGTCAGAGGTGGGGGTAAAAGAGGGGGGGGTGTGGCTTTGCTTGTCAAAGATAGTATTACAGATGTAATTCTCCGTGCTTTAAAATGGAGCAAACATGTAATGAAGTAATTATTGAATCCATGACAGTTAGCAACTGTGTGACAGGATACGGAAAGGAAAACTCGACATGATTGTGCAATAATGCACAAAGTATTCAAAACAGAAAGGGAAACTGAAACTGGCAGCACCGGATGCAATAAGACATTCTGAAGCATATCTCCACTCTACATTCTCGCTTCAAGGATACATTCAATCGATTAGTCTTGAAAGAAGTCATATTTCATAACTTTTCACACGGAAACATTAAGAAATCTTTTTTTTCCTGTGCCTATGCACTATATTGGATTGAGTGATGAAGGGAATGTGTAATGAATGTATAATGGTATGTATTATTGTCCAACAGATCGCTTGCAATTAAGGCTGTCAGATGTTGTAAGCCTTTGTGCTGGTCGAATGTAGATTTACTCCAAAATGGCTTGGGGCTCAATTGTGATGATTCCATGGATGTGGTAGACACCAGAGTGATTTGAAAACAATTGAGTTGTGGAAAGTCACCGGATATGACATTCCCTCCTTCACACGGGACGAATTCAGGCTCAGTTTGGTTGAAAGATGTGAAGTGCACAAGAAATGAATTATTTCTTTCCGAATGCCCGCCAGCACCATTGGGTTACTAAGACGATTGTTCCCAGCAAAAGGATGTGAGAATTATGTGTTCTTGTTTTCCCAGTACATTGTCGGTGATGCGTCATGTTGATGTTGGTACACTGAACATAGAGAAAGGAAAATTTACAGCCCAGGAATACGCCCTTCTGCCCTCCAAACCTAAGTCAACCCAAATCCACTGTTTGAACCAATCGCCCAATTCCTAAGCATCTGTATCACTCTGCTCCTCAGATGCATCTTTAATGAATCTACCGTGCCTGTATTTACTACCTCTATTGGCAATGCGCTCCGGGCACATACAACCCTCCGTGTAAAGAGTTTGCCGTGTGTATCCCCCTTGAACGTTTCACCTCTCACCTTGAAAGCGTGATCTCTCGTTATTGAATCCTTCACCTGGGAAGAAAACACCTTATGTCTATCTACCCTGTCAATACCCTTCATGATTTTGTAGACCTCAGTCAGGTCTCCTCAATCTCCTTTTTTTTCGAATGAAAACAATCAAACCTATTCAATCTCTCTTCATAGCTAACATCTTCCATACCTGGCAACATCCTCGTAAAACCTTTTTGCACCCTCTCCAAAGCGTCCACGTCCTTTTGGTAATGTGGCGAGCAGCCTACACAGTATTCTAAATGTCTGTACGATTTGAACATCACCTGCCAGCTCTTATTTTCAATACCCCGTCCGATGAAGAAAAGCATACCAAATGCCTTCTTAACCACTGTATCCAACTGTGCAGCAACTATCAGTGTATAATGGACCTGAACTCCCAGATCTCTCCGCTCATCAACATTCCCAAGGCCCTTCCATTTACTGTATAATTCACTCCAGAATTAGACTTTCAAAAATGCATCACCTCACATTAGCCTGGATTGAACTCCATCTGCCACTTCTCCACCCAACTCTCCATTCGACTGTATTCGACTGCATTCTTTGACAGTCCCCTATGCTTTCTGCTACTTCACCAATCTTTGGGACATTTGCAAACTAGCTGCTCATACCAACAGTGCCCTCTTCCAGATCATTCAGGTATATCATAAACAGCAGTGGCTCCAGCACTCATCCCTGTGGAACACCACTTATCACCTTTCTCCTTTTCGAGAAACTCCCTTCAACTCCTACTCTCTGACTCCTTTTGCTCAATCAGCTCTTTACCCACCTCGCTCGAACATCGCACAGACCATGTGACTTCACTCGTTTCATTAGTTTACCGGTTGGAACATTATCAAATGCCTTACTAAAGTCCATGTATATGACATCTACAGCTCTTCCTTCATCTCTCAACTTGGTCACTTCCGCAAAGAATTCTATGAAATTGGTAAGGCACAGTCTCCCCTGCACAAAACCATTTTGCCTATCACTAATAAACCCATTCTTTTCCAAATATAAAGATACGTGGGAAGAATATAGAGCAGCGACAGGAATTGACCTAAACAGTTCTTGATGTTCATATGCTGCATGGAGCATGAAAAGCTATTCTTTCCTCTATTCCAAAATGCTTTTCTATGGAGTTATTCCTCTATCAGATACATAACAAGTTTGGCGTTAAAGGTGATATTGGTCGTCTATTGTCAGTAATCGAGCTGATGTAAATATTTGCCTGAATGTCAAAAAAGACTTACTCCAATTTATGTATCCAACCACTGTAAATGTGATTCCTGCCTGTGTGTCCATCAAGCTTTTCACGACCGGAGAAGGAAAGAGTGCTTCATTTCTATACACTTCCTACCAGACTTCACCACATTAGACATCAAAACTGCCCATGTATCTCCTTGTATTTGTAGTTTTCACGATTTTCCTGAGCAGGTACTATATTCTGTAATTTGCTTTCAACTGCAACATATGAAATTGTCTTGAGTAACAAAATCCAATTTGTTTCTAGGATTATTCATGGGCCATGATGTCAGCACTGGACTCAAAGGACCGCCCCTTCCAGTGCTCTGCAAATCTGACAATCTACTTTCACCACACACGTTCTGTGTGCTGTCAGTTTCTTCTTCTCAACAGTTGCGCATGCTCAAACTTGTCACATGATTACACTGGAACCTTTCTGAAATTCCTTGGAATCTCCATGCACAATGCATCTTCTGGCATACTTCTATGTACTATTTCTATCATTTCTTTCAATCGTTTATTCTGGCATGAAATGTACGATGAACAAAAAACATGAACTGAAAGCTACAGATGCTGGAAATGTGAAACTCAAAGAGAAATGTCTCGTGAAAATCTTTAAGTCTGACAGAATCTGTTGAGACAAGGCAGAATCAATGTTTTGGATTCACATTGACTCTGCTCGCTATCCACTGATTCTGCAAGACCTGTTGAGTTTGTCCAGCCTTTCCTGTTTTTATATCATGTGTGATGTTCGGTTCGATACCGTATGTTGAACATCAGGCGTCAAACAGAGGTATGCACAGAAAACATAAGCGATTTATCAATCTGGATGTCTGTTATTGTATGAACAGGGTAGAAGGCGAAGCGGCTGGTGAATGGGAATCATTGCTGTCAGAAGAGAGTGGAAATGTTCTACAATGGGACCTGGGGAACAGTGGGATCAGATGGCCTGGAGTCACACAATGAGAAAATGAGCAATTGTGCTGTGGTGCTGACAAGTATATTGATTATGACACTCATTTGGAAGAGGAACAGGCCATGTTTGGCTCGACGAGATGGAGTGTTTGTCACACGGGTCTATCCTGTGGCAATTTCAGACAGAACCGTGGGGCCGGCAGTACAAAGATGCAAGTATTGTATGCTCAAGTAGCAAGGTAGAACTCAATATTCGGTTATTATTTCAAATACTTGCATCCAATAAAGTAAGCATCTTTGTCCTCTTAGCAGTGATCGATGTGAGAAAGGAGCTGGCCCTCTGTTCAAATTCCAGCCATCAATAATCCCGTCCTAATCATGAATATGTGAACTCTCGAAATGAAATTTCTGATTTGTACTGCGTTCAATACCAATCGGCTCTGTGCCACAGCTTCGTGGCACTGCGTTCGCCTGGATGGAGAAAACAGCTACTGATCTAGGAAGCTGGAGATCATGTGCGATGAAAGCTGGGGCACATTGTGTGGTAATTCCTAGTACAAAACTGATGCCAATGTTGTCTGCATTCAGCTGAGATGTGGATCGACTCTACTCGCTCAAGGAGTGTCTACTCGCTGTCTCCCTGGGTAAAGATCTGATCTGACAAAATGATGAGATGTTGGAGGGAAGGGAATCCTTTCTGTCCGACTGTCTCTCCTTAGCTCCAGCTCAAAGGGACTGCAATCACAAGGAAACTGCCAGTGTGATCTATTCTGTTCAGCACGATGCTGACTGGTCCCAACCAGTAATCAAAAATGTCGCAAATTAGTGTCAGCAATTGTTTTCCAAAATTAATTTTCGCGTTCATGAGTGGTTGTGCAATCTATCCCTCTGGAACAGAGCTTTTTCCAACTTTTCCTGTCCGTCCACTTGAATGTATTTATGATTGAGTCAACTGTTAATATTTGAGTTAATGTTCGGTCCCTGACTAATGACATTGATGGTTTTGGCATTTTCATTGTTTGAAGTTAATACCGGTGTTTCCATATTCATTGATTTGCTACAATTATACAAGACAGCTCATAACTCAGCTAAATCTCTGTACTCCCTTCTTCAATGACAGGAACGTGAATCTATTTCGGTACCTGTTATCGTCTGCCTGCGAGTCCTGTTCATCAGTGATTTGATTCCAATACTGGGAGCGATGCAGAGAAAATTACGAATGAAAGTTAAGCCTCATCTCTACTGACTGAGCTAACACTGAATCACTATTTTTCTTCCAGATGTTATCGGGTCTATAGATTGTTCTTGCAATTTTCCATTACTTGGCCTGGATGGCAATGATTGTGTGGACGTTTCTGGATATTTGTATTCTCCAAGGGCTTTAGCCATTGAAATGCTAAGTTTAAATTGACACTGAGGTAACACCATTAAGTCAGTAAATATAAGTTAAAACCAGATTACAACTACATGAAGTATTCATCAAATTCCTCAATATCTTTGGAGCGAAAAAGAATTAACTTTTAATGACGAGTTATCCCAAATGATTATCATTGAGAAAGAAATTCAAAGACCGTACATGCTTACCTTTCAATCAGCCTGTATATTACACACCAGAACAAGTTACTGATGACGTCGATGTTTCTTTAAGTTTCCTAAGTGTCAGAAGATAGCACAGTACAGCCTTGGAAAAGCACTTCGCCATCGATATTGAGCCGGCATTTTATCCAAACTAAGATCGAACTAGCCTGCAGACTCTTCATTTTAATATCATCAATGGGCCTATCCAAGAGTAGCTGAAATGTCCCTAATGTATCTGACTCTACTATATTGATGGCAGCTACCACTGTCTGTGTAAAGAAGCTACCTCTGACAACTTCTAGAAACCTTCCTCCAATCACCTTAAAATTATGCCCCCTCGTAATAGCCATTTACGCCCTCGGAACAAAGTTTCTGGCTATCCACTATTTTTATACATCTCAGTATTTTGGACACGTCTATTAAGTCACCACTCATTCGTCTTCACTCCGATGTGATACGCCATAGCTTCCTCAAACATTCTCAAAAGAAATGCCCTTCAGTGCAGACTGCATTCCAGTTAATCTCCTCTGCATCGTCTTTAACACTTCCACACTATTCCGATAATGAGACGACCTGAACTGAACACAATTATCTCAGCGTGGTCTTACCAGGGCTTTATAGAGTTGCAGCATAACCTCGCAGCTCTTAAACTGAATACTCTTGCCAAATGAATGACAACGCATAATATGCTTTCTCAACAAGCCTATCAAATTGGGTGGCAACTTTGAGGTTCTTGGATTCCAAGATCTACTGTTTTCCCACACCAACAAGAATTCTGTCCTTAATCCTGTAATATGCATTCAAATTTGACCTTCCAAAATTAATTACTTCACACTTTTCCAGGTTGAACTCCATCTGGCACTTCTCCGCTCAGTTCTTCCTCCTGTCAATGCCCCTTTGCAACCTACAACAGCCATAATCAACTCTACCAGTCCTCGTGTCATCAGCAAACTTAGTAATGCACCTCTCCATTTTCTCATTCCAAGTCATTTATAAAAAACACAAAGAGTAGAGGTCCCAGAACAGAAACCCTGTGGAGCACCACTGGTCACCAAGCTCCAAGCTGAATTCTTTCTCCCTACCAACACACTCTGTCTTCAATCGCCGGCCAATTCTGTATCGAGACCGCCAAATTTCCCTGTGACCCATGCCTCCTTACTATCGCTTCGACCCGTCCATGGGAAACCTTATCAAACGTCATTTTACACCCTATGTACGCCAAATCCACTGCTCTGTCTTTATCAACGTGTTTTGTCACATCATCAAAGGCATGCTGCCTAATTGTAATCAAACAAAGCTTTTCGAAATAATGATAAATCCTGTCAATCAGAATCTTCTTCAATACTTTGCCTTCCACCAATATCAGACTGACTGGTCTGTAACGCCTAGAGTTATTCATACTCCTTTTCTTGAACAAGGGAATAACATTTGTCATCCCCCAAATGGTACGACTCCTGTGCACAGTGAGGATGCAAAGACGGAGCAATCTCTTCCCTCGCTTCCTGAAATAATTTTGGGTACAGTCCTCCTGTTCCAGGAGACTTATGTGTCCACATGTGTTTCAAAATTTCCAACCAATCCTACTTCTTTACATCAACTAGTAAGAGACTATCAACGTGTTACACGCTGTCCTGACGAATGGGAACTTCTCGCTCACTATAGAATGCTGAGGCAACATATTCATTAAGGGCCTCCCCTACCTCCTCTGACTCCAGGCACAAGTTCCAACCACGATCCCTAATCGGCCCAACCCTTACTCTGGACTTCCTTTTGTTTCTCACATAAGTGTCGAACGCCTTGCAGTTTTCATTCAACATACTTGTTAAGACTTTGTCATATCCACTTCCCACTCTCCTAAGTGTACAATTTTCTTTCCTGGCTAGCTTGTAACCCTATAGAACACTGTCTGATCCTTATTTTCTCGACCTTGGTAAGCTTCCTTCTTCCTCTTGACTAGAGGTTCCACATCTCTTGTCATCCAATGTTCCTTCACCCCTACTATCCCTTCCTTGCCTCAATAGGACAAACCTGTCAAAGCACTCGCAGCTAGCACTCTCAAAACAACCTTCATGTTTCTGTCGTGAATTTCGCTGAGAATATCTGCTCCCAATATATGCTTCACACTTCTATCCTAACAGCATTGGAATTCACCCAACTCAATTAAATGCTTTTCTAAACCGTGTGCTCCTTCCCTTTCTGTGACTCTAGTGAAGGTCAGGGAGCTGGAACCATTATCACTGAAATGCTCTGACGAGACATTTGACACCTAACCATGTTCAATGCCAAGCACCAAATCCAATATGGCCTTCCCTGTGACAACATATCAAAGCATTGAGCCAGCAAGTTTTCCTAGACACATCTGACAAAAGCTGCTCCCTCCAAACTTTACGAACTAAGGAAGTTCCTATGAATGTTAGAGAAGTTGAGGTCACCCATGACAGGAACCCTTTTACTTCAGTACCTTTCCAAAATCTATCTCCCAATCTTCTCCTCCGTGTCTGTTTTGCTATTGGGGATCGATAGAAAACCCCTAATAAAGTTACTGCCCCTTTCCTCTTTCTGACTGTCACCCATAATGACTTATTGGATCAACCCTCCTCAACAACCTCTTTTTCTGCAGCTGTTGTACTATTCCTGATTAGCAATGCCACCCACCCAACTCTTTTAGCTCCTGCACTATTCCTTTTGAAACATCAAAACCCGGAACACCTAACAACCCTTCCTGCCCTTGCGATATCTAAGTCTCCGTCACGTCACAGCATCGTAGCTCCACGTACTGATCCACGCTCTAGGTTCTTCTCTTTTATTCCTCACACTTCTTGCGTTAAAACAGACGTACCTCAACACATCATAATAACTGCAGCTTTGCCCTGTCTATCTTTCTTCACAACATTGTTATAATGCCATTTTTTAACTGGACGGTATCTTGAACATTGATTTGTAACCTCCTCACGGTCATCAAGTTTATTTTTTCTTTGTCGATAAATTATTACCATTTTAAGTTGTTTATTGCATTAAACAGTTCCAATTCCTGCAGTCAACATTTACGCTCACACTGTAGCTGAGAATTTTATTGAATAAACTTTTGTATCTGAAACATTAGAACACAACTGCCCATACACGTTCCAAAAAACAACATCTCGCTCTTACGTTTAACATACGAAGTTTCACACACTTTTGAAATACAGCCATTAATCGTGGTTTGCTCCGTCGTTTTTGCAAGCTCTTCTTGCCTTCAGTGATCAGTCAATATTGTGCCAATGTCCTCTTCTACAGGATTGCGTGAACTCATGTTTTGTACTAATGTTGCGTCACAAATAAACACAGTGTTGTTGCGGGTGTTCAACTATAAATGCTTACCCATCTATCCTTCCTTCAACAGATATTTCTTGCAGAGGCTCTAGTCTTGCTTCGGACCAAGGAATTTATTCAGGAATTGAAAATATTCACCCTGACAAGAAGACAGTTCAGAAACTTGGAATAAGTATATATTCCCTACTTCATAGTGAATCATGACTGAATAAGAATGGCCTGACTTGAAGTTCCAGTTTTCAATGATTAGTGAAGTGAATGAACATGATCATTGGTCAAATTACTGTCCTCCTGTGAGAGAAGCTGTGACAGAAAATGTGTCTCTTCCTTTCTTTCGTGCAAGGAAGAAATTCCGACTGCCCTCCATTTTTGACAGATTATTTCTGACATTTATTTGCAAATACAAACACAACTACGCTTTTCACTTAGTCCCTGGTTCCACGCTGACCCCTTCAGATATCTGAACAATTAATACATTTGTGATTGGTTTTACAATAATATAATCATGCTAATAAGTCTGGGTTACATAGCACCTGATAGTGCAAGGAAAACTGAGGAATTATGATGCACACGAAAATGATGAAGTACAGAAGTCTGAATAGGGCAGACTGAAGCCGTTCCGCCCATTGTGCCTCGACTTGTTCTCATACCTGATGCCACAGAATAATAGACCAACGAAACGTTTTACTTCTATCAGTCACTTGTGTGATATTTGGGGAAGATCCGATAAATGAACATAATTATGAAATGGTGATACGATTTGAGTCTACCAAGATTGTAAAAATCCCACCGGAGAACTTGATCAAGACATACAAGACACATCATAAACGAACTTGAATTAAGGTAACACCTGCAGGTTTGATCTGGATATCAGTATCGTTCCCATAAAGTTGGGAAAAAACTCCTCTCACTGACAAATGGTGGTGTTGGTCTTTCCTCACTTGGGATTGCAAAAAGAATTCGCATCTTAAGCAACTCACTGTGCTTTCGCACTGCCGTCATTGCTTTCAATTCTGTGATCAATATTGTATTTACTGAAAATACAAGAATAACACTTAAAGCTATCTGAGCCTTACCTCCACATGCTGATTGCTGCGAAAGAGCTGTTTTACTGGAAAGGGATGTTAATTTCCATGTCATGAAGAACGACCTTAAATAAGAAACACGTAGATATTGATAAGACACTGCGTTCTGCCAGTTGTTTCAATAGCAGAAATGATGCTCACCAGATTGTGAGACTACAAGTCAACAGATCTATTGTTTCGTTGGATTACCAACTGGCGGCATGGAAAACATGGAAGGTGGGTTTTTAAGTACTTCCAATTCGAAATGCTTGGTCCTCACTGGGGCCTCAGGCCCTGCAGACTTTTCCCTGTCAAATGCAAAAAGTGGTGGATTTGAAGCAGTTGTTCCGCGGAAATACTCTTATACTCATTGCTAAGGAAGAATAAGACTCTGTAGGTTGAACATAAATACCAATAATGTAGATGCGGTCAGTCCCGCTGAGTTTTTTTTCTGCAATACCGATTTTGTTTTGGATTTCCAACATCCACAATCTTTGTGATGTTCTGCAACTCTTCTATTTCTTTTCCCTCTTTAATGTCACTGCATGTAAGTTTTCCCACTGAATCTCTGCAAAATTGAAAATATAACAGTGTATTTCAATCCCTTCAATAAATTGCCATATGTTGCAATGTTTGATATATCTCATCAAGGTCAAAAATAAAAGTCCAAGTGATAGTGAAAATGATGAATAATCATTGCTCTCAAACTGACGATAGGTTCAATAACAAGGGGGCATATATTAACAGTGTAAGCAAGGAAACCGAGGAGATGTGAGGAAAATATTCACAGTTGTGGTTCTGTTCGCCGAGCTGGGAATTTGTGTTGCAGACGTTTCATCCCCTGTCTAGGTGACATGCTCAGTGCTTGGGAGCCTCCTGTGAAGCGCTTCTGTGATGTTTTCTCCGGCATTGAAAGTGGTTTGTTTCTGTCACTTCCGGTTGTCAGTTCCAGCTGTCCGCTGCAGTGGCCGGTATATTGGGTCCAGGTCAATGTGTTTGTTGATTGAATCTGTGGATGAGTGCCATGCCTCTAGGCTGTTCTCTGTTTGGCTTGTTCTATAATAGTAGTGCTGTCCCAGTCGAACTCATGTTGCTTGTTAGCTGCGTGTGTGCCTACTAAGGAGAGCTGGTCATGTCGTTTCGTGGCTAGTTGGTGTTCATGGATACGGATCGTTAGCTGTCTTCCTGTTTGTTCTATGTAGTGTTTTGTGCAGTCCCTGCATGGGATTTTGTATACTACGTTGGTTTTGCTCATGCTGGGTGTCGGGTCCTTTGTCCTGGTGAGTTGTTGTCTGAGAGTGGCTCTTGGTTTGTGTACTGTTATGAGTCCTAGTGGTCGTAGTTGTCTGACTGTCAGTTCAGAAATGTTCTTGCTGTACGTGGCTAGTCCTTTGGGTTGTGGAATGTCATCATTCCGTTGTCTTTCCCTTCGGCATCTATTGATGAAATAGCGTGGGTATCCGTTTTTGGCGAATACATTATAGAGGTGTTCTTCTTCCTCTTTTTGTACTTCTGGTGTGCTGCGGAAAAAGAACACCTCTGAAATTTACAATCCTCCTGAATGTCACACCAGCATTGTTCAGCTTCCTGACGGCTCTGAAAGGAGCCAATTATTACTTGCATCATCTCAGTCAGGACATCACTTGCAACGGCTGGTGTTTTACCTGTGTTGCACTCTCAGAAAATTCATCTTTTTCTTTCTGATAACAGACGTTCCATTGATGCATTCAACACTGACATGCACGGGAAATGTGATACACAATTTTAAAACGTCCAGATCAAACTGATAAGAGCTACATTTTCCTGCTGTTCCAGTGTTTCTGATGCAGAGGAGAGAATGGGATTCTCTGGTGTTTTGTGGAATTGTGAAATATATTGGAAATCATTGTAGAAAGCTTGACATTTAGTTTTCATTTCAGCAGTTGATACATGTGATGTGCATTTTAAAATTAATAAGGAAAATAATTCTTATCCTGTCACAGAGATGATTGAAATTGTTTTACCAGAGCGGAAAGAAACACGACAGAATTTTCTTTATGTTGTGCTTTCTACAAACATCCCACCTGCAAAATCACGCATGGCAAATGATGTACGTTTGCAAATGTCCTCTCTGCTGTGATTTAGTTTAAGCCGCAGGCAGCATGTGCATAGGTGATACCTATTGCACAATAAGTTCAGTGTGATTGTTGATTACAGACTAGGTATTGGCTGAGTGACCACTTGCTACCCACTCCTCTGATAATCTTCAGAATCGATTCCAGGCTGTCTTTTGCATCCGCATAGATAGAGACATACATCAATGCACCTTTTAAATATGGCCCGTCTTCAGTCTGACAATATCGAGGCTCTTTTAGTTTCCACCCCTCCCACCCCGGAACCTCTGGATTGAGAGGTTCAGCTGTGAATTGACAGGCTTATGTTCTGCAAATAGCGCCAAAGGTGACTTGAACTCAAGTGGATTCAAATTATGTACTTTATCATTTCAGTAAAATTTCGAAGTCTATTTCAACACGGGGCTTCCTGCAGTAGATAATATTGAGAAAATTTGTCCACTATCATATCCAAACAGCTAAATAGTTTTTCTTAATGTCAGTTGAAGTTGATTGTAATTCACCAGTATTTACTTTGTTACTGAAATTGCTATATTTGCATTCTCCATCTTTTTAAGTTCACCTTGTCTCTTTTAATATCGGGCGACGTGCGCCTATGATTTATCAAAGAAATATTCAAGAAATTCAAGTGCTTTTGCATAACTCATGAAGGAGGATTTTAAAACTTGTCGAGATAAAGAACTCTACAAAGTGTTCTGTCGCTATCTAGTGAATGTAATGAGCGAGGTCTTAAATAAATACTTTGTGTATGTATTGAGCAAAGCGTTCCAATTGCTGGAAGATGAACTCAGAGCAAAGAATGACGAATTTCTAACACAAGTTGCTGTTAAAAGGGAAGAGATGGTGCACATTAAAAATGTATTAAGATGGATAAGTCCCTTGGTGGTTAGGAGATCTATCCAAGATTGTTGATGGAGGCAAGAGAATACTTGCTGGAACATTTGCAGACATCTTCGTACCCTCTTCGGACACAGGCGAGGTACCAGAAGACCAGAAAATAGCCAATTGTTTAAGTAGGGTAGGAGGAATAATCCAGGAAATTACAGCTCTGTGAGTATCACGTCTGTGATTGTGAAAATATTGGAAAAGGTTCTTAGGGACAAGATCTTTCTGAATTTTAAAGCAGTTGGACGTTTTAGCAACATACAACGTAATTTTGCATGGGGGAAGTTGCGCCTCACTAACTTGATTGTGTGTTTTGGGTAAGGGACAAAGATGGTTGATGACGGAAAAGTGTTTGATGTTGCCTACATGGTCTTCCGTAAAGTGTTTGACAAGGTCCCTCATGGCAGACTGGCAGAACATGAAATCATATGGTATCGGATTGAGCTAGCAAGATGGGTACAGAACTGATTTAGTCATAAGAGATAAAGGATAGCAGTCGAAAACTGCTCTTTGGAATGAAGGGTTGTGACTAGTAGTGTTCCACAGGCATGAATGCTGGGACTTCTGCTGTTCGTGGTCTACCTAAATGATGTGGAGGAAAACGTATTCTGGATTAGTGGTGCTGGAAGAGCACAGCAGTTCAGGCAGCATCCAAGTAGCTTTGAAATCGACGTTTCGGGCAAAAGCCCTTCATCAGGAATAAAGGCAGTGAGCCTGAACCGTGAAGAGATAAGCTCGAGGAGGGTGGGGGTGGGGAGAAAGTAGCATGGAGTACAATGGGTGAATGGGGGAGAGGATGAAGGTGATAGGTCAAGGTGGAGAGGGTGGAGTGGATAGGTGGAAAAGAAGATAGGCAGCTCAGACAAGTCCGGACAAGTCAAGGAGACAGTTACTGAGCTGGAAGTTTAGAACTAGGGTGAGGTGGGGGAAGGGGAAATAAGGAAGCTGTTGAAGTCCACATTGATGCCCTGGGGTTGAAGTGTTCCGAGGCAGAAGATGAGGCGTTTTTCCTCCAGGCGTCTGGTGGTGAGGGAGTGGAGGTGAAGGAGGCCCAGGACCTCCATGTCCTCGGCAGAGTGGGAGGGGGAATTGAAATGTTGGGCCACGGGGCGGTGTGGTTGATTGGTGCGGGTGTCCTGGAGATGTTCCCTAAAGCGCTCTGCTAGGAAACGCCCAGTCTCCCCAATATAGAGGAGAAAGCATCGGGAGCAATGGATACAATAAATGATATTAGTGGATGAGCAAGTAAAACTTTGATGGGTGTGGAAGGCTCCTTTAGGGCCTTGGATAGAGGTGAGGGAGGAGGTGTGGGCGCAGGTTTTACAGTTCCTGCGGTGGCAAGGGAAAGTGCCAGGATTGGAGGGTGGGTTGTTTGGGGGCGTGGACCTGACCAGGTAGTCACGGAGGGAATGATCGTGGCGGAAGGCGGAAAGGGGTGGGGAGGGCAATATATCCCTGGTAGTGGGGTCTGTTTGGAGGTGGTGGAAATATCAGCGGATGATTTGGTTTATGCGAAGGTTGGTAGGGTGAAAGGTGAGCACCGGGGCGTTCTGTCCTTGTTACGGTTGGAGGGGTGGGGTCTGAGGGCGGAGGTGCTGGATGTAGACGAGAGGCGTTGGAGGGCATCTTTAACCACGTGGGAAGGGAAATTGCGGTCTCTAAAGAAGGAGGCCATCTGGTGTGTTCTGTGGTGGAACTGGTCCTCCTGGGAGCAGATACGGCGGAGGAGGAGGAATTGGGAATACGGGATGGCATTTTTTGCAAGAGGTAGGGTGGGAAGACGTGTAATCCAGGTAGCTGTGGGAGTCGGTGGTTTTGTAAAAAATGTCAGTGTCAAGTCGGTCGTCATTAATGGAGATGGAGAGGTCCAGGAAGGGGAGGGAGGTGTCAGAGATGGTCCAGGTAAATCTAAGGTCAGGGTGGAATGTGTTGGTGAAGTTGATGAATTGCTCAACCTCCTCGCGGGAGCACGAGGTGGCGCCAATGCAGTCATCAATGTAGTGGAGGAAGAGGTGGGGAGTGGTGCCGGTGTAATTACGGAAGATCAACTGCTCTACATAGCCAACAAAGAGACAGGCATAGCTGGGGCCCATACGTGTGCCCATGGCTACCCCTTTGGTCTGGATGAAGTGGGAGGATTCAAAGGAGAAATTGTTAAGGGTGAGGACCAGTTCGGCCAAACGAATGAGAGTGTCGGTGGAAGGGTACTGTTGGGGACGTCTGTAGAGGAAAAAACGTAGGGCTTGGAGGCCCTGGTCATGCCGGATGGAGGTGTAGAGGGATTGGATATCTATGGTGAAGATGAGGCGTTGGGGGCCAGTGAAACGGAATCTTGGAGGAGGTGGAGGGCGTGGGTGGTGTCTCGAACGGACGTGGGGAGTTCCTGGACTAGGGGGGATAGGACAGTGCCGAGGTAGGTAGAGATGAGTTCAATGGGGCAGGAGCATGCTGAGACAATGGGTCGGCCAGGGTGGAAGGTCAAGTACGAGTGGAAACTGTACAGTGAATGGCTGAACCCTTAGGCGTATTGATTTGCAAAGGGATCAGAGGTGCACATCGACAGATCACTGAAGGTGGCAGCTCAGGTAGATAAATTAATTTTAAAAATGCCTACGGCATGCTTGCCTTTATGGGAAGTAGCAGTGAGTATCAGGAAAAGCAATTTATATTGCAGCCTTATAGAACTTTAATTGGGTCACACGTCCAATACTGCAGACATTTACGGTCAGCATACTACCAGAAAGTTGCGGATGCTTTGAAGAGAATACAGAAAAGCTTTTCCAGCATGTCGCCTGATATCAGGGATTTTAACTCTGAAGAAAATTTGGATAATCTGGTTTTATTTTCATTTGAATGCAGGAGTTGGAGGGCGACGTGATAGATATTTATACAATAGGAAATGGCATGGCTAGAGTGTAAAGCATGAGTCGTTTTTCCAGGGTGGGGTGGGGGGGTCAATTATTAGGTAACACAGATTCAACGTGGTGGGGGTTGGGGTGTTCGTTTAAAATAAAGGTGCGAGACAGGTTTTTCAGACAAAGGCTGTTGAGTGGCTGCATGGAGCTTCCACAAAAGTGGCGGAACCAGACACAGTAACAGTGACCAAGAAGACATGAGCCAGAAGGGAATAGAGGGACATTTATACTGTAAGTGTACAAAGCTTTAGCATGGAAGGAGCAAATTTGTTGGCGCTGGTTTGGAGGCCCTCCTGTGCTTTACTCTTCTTTGTTTCCAATCAGAACAAATTTAGACGATATGAAATGATAGACTGTTATCCATTACTCAGCAATTAGATGGTAGCACAAAAGCAGAAGTTGAAAATTCATTAAACATCCCTTCACAATACATGATTTCAGAGTTCCATGCCACCTCTCACTATTCTTTTGGACCAGTGTGGTTGCAATCGGTCAAATGTCTTTTATTTTTAGTGTAGATCTCTGTGACTCTTTAATGCCTCAGTTAGACACTTTTATTAATCCTTGACATGTTAGGAGCTGCGCCCAATCAACCTCATGAATTATGCAGAATTGCACAGGATGGGCAGGAAGGGGAGGTGACAGAACTGGAGGTGGAGGTGGAGATAAATAAGGAGGAAGGAAGAAGCAGGAAGGTAACAATCAGAAATGTAAAACTAAACCGAGGAACAAGAAGGGGGAATAAAACAAAGAGCAAGAATGGTTCTTTAGGATTCTACACTTGATTAAAGACAGTGAGACTCATTATCCTTTTGGATGTTTTATTCTTCCATTTAATTCGGTCTTTTATAACACAAGAATACAAGGCAAAACAAAAATATTAAAAAGAAACACAAACTTCACAAAAAAAACCTTCTTGATAAGACTATTTTGCTGGTCAGAGAATGAAGATGTTTTCAATGCAGGATAGTGCCTATTTATCCCATACAATATGCCAGCGCAAATCCAGCCAAGTTCCTGGTTGGTACCATGGCAATTTTAAAAGTCCCAAAGCAGAGCTGACTCAATCAGCTAACATAGGCTTTGAGGATCATTTATGACTGCTTACATTTCCTTGTCAACACACGGGTTGGATATCATTAACTACTCAGTATATTCAAGACAGAGACTGATGGATTTTTGTAAATAACACAAAGAACTGCCCATACTCAAACTCTGAAACAAAAGAAACACTGAAAGCCTTAGGAAACTCAGCAGGTCTGGATAGCATCTATGGAGAGACTTCAGAAGAAAGATCACACAACTCGAAATGTCAATTCTGTTTTGTCTCCACTTAGACTGCCAGACCTGCTGAATTTCTACAGGCATTTCTGTTGATAGATTTCTCGATATAGAACCACTCAAAAGAGACAGTGACATGGCAGGAGAATGACAGTGGGATAGATCAGCTATAATCAAATGAAATAATGGAGCACGTTTAACGATAAGTCACATGCTTCCACCATTCTTTCCTCTTCAAATACATTCTTCAATTCAAGCACTGGATAAAGAAAGTGCAACTTGATAGGAGGATATTACATTCGAAGACAATTTTGGGATATGGTGCAAACCCAACAGGAGTTCATTATGGATTTTTCTATTTGCAAACAAGAAATAGTTTGACAATGTATCTAAATATGCATCTAACTCCACTTTTGAACTCATCTCTGAATTTTCGCTGTGTTGCAGCATAAATAAAAGGATTGATGCATGAGCTCAATAATTGCAACATATGTCCACTTTGTTGGAGAATGTATACAAAGTTGCGGTTATCTAAACCTGAGGAATAAGTTGTGTTTGCTATTCGGACATAAAGCATTGTTACAAAAGACACCACATACAATAGAATGAAACTAGCTGAGATGGCAAAGAGTAAAACAATGGACTTTCTCCGCTTTTCCATCTCTGGGTCAATCAGATTCACGCCACTGCTCTGGTTCTGAAGTCTCCTCCGGGCTTGATTGGCCGCTCGAATGTGTCTGACAGTCAGAGCATTGAGCAGCAAAACCAGAATGAATGGGATGAAAGGGGTTAATATGGAACGTATCCAGCTATAAGCGATCCATGCTGGAAAGGTATAAATTATATCTTTTATGTTACAGAACCAGGGTATATTGTCAATTACGTATCTAGGTTCCAACTGAAAGGCGATAAAGATATTTTTTACGCAGCTGAGTATGCACACGGTTCCTATAATGCGTGATGCCATTTTCTTGGTGCAATATTTGATTTTCAGCTTCTGACAAGAAATAAATACAAATCGATCCATGGTGAAGACTACCGTTAACCACGCAGAACTGTCAATTGCTGTAAGATTTAATACGGAACGAACTCTGCACACGGGTGTGATCGACAGGAAACTGGATGAGAAAAAAATCCCAGCAATCCGGTTTAATATGACAGCTGTTATCATAACCAGAACATCTGTCACGGCCATAGAAACCAGGTAATACGTGATACACCCAGTGAGACCACATTGGCTTCGAGACAGAATCATGATCACGGCAAAGTTAGCTGTAATAATGAGGCAGAGAGTGAGAGAGGAGTAGGAGAGTGGTGTGAGAGAGTATGAATGAGAACTGGATGTTATTACTTCAAATTCCGACACAATTACATGTTTTGCAGTCTTCTATGCTAAATTGCAATGTTTCATCATAATATTAAGCTAACAATTACCCCTTACCCTCAGAACGAGCAATTACTGACTTTGAAATAGCAAAGAGATTTAACTTCAAGGAGGGAAATGGCATAATGGGACAATGGGGACAGGTGTAGCATACTCAGTCCCTCAAACATGTTCTGTCTTTCATTGGAATCATGGCAGATCTATGGCCAAACTCAATTTACCTGTTTTACCCATTGTCACCCTTCGTTAACAAAAAAAGCTATCACCAATTTCGAATTTAACAATGTAACAGTACGTCAACATAGCCTGATAGGAACCAACAGAGGTCAACAAGAAATCAAATTCACATCACAAGCAAAACAAAAGACATCAAATACAGAAGGAAAATAGTACATTAAAAACTTAATGTGGACAATATCAATGAAATGAAATAATGGTAATAGCCAAATTGTACAAACGACTCAAACACCGATTGTACTTTACTGAGGGTCAATTGTTTTCCTTGGAATAAATTATTTGAATACCATTCACTGTTGGAAAAGTTGAAAAGTACTTTGCTCAAAACTGTTGTGAAACAGAAGAAAGTGGATGAAAAATGCATGTTTCTGCCAGTTGTCAGGTCAGGTGTCTGTGACACTGCGTACTGGTGGCTGGAGGATCCCTGGGGATGTTATGAACGGAACTGAACTGCTGAATTTCGTCAATGAAGATGTGTCCCTCTGACAAAACCTTTTCTTGCAATGCAAAAACTTCATGCTACATAACACACCGAGAGTAACTGATTCATTTTGGCCGAACTGAACGTTTGAATAAAAAGATTTATAGTGAATGCGAGTTTCAACAGTTATGACGTCTCTCTTCAAGTGAATGAAATAGTGAAAGTGTGAACAACCTGAGACATTACCAATTGCGAAAAGTAGAAAATAATATCTCTCATAAGCAGTCATACGAACTCAGAAATAAATAAATGAGAATATCAGAATCGGAACGGGAAACGACTTTTGTGTCCCTTTAGCTTCATCCATTAGTCAACAGGATCATGGATGTGTCTGATTGTGGCAATAAATCCATTTTGCAACCTGCCATTCTTCTCTGTGCCTCTTCTGTTCATCAAAACTATATTACAAAATTCAAAGAACATGGCTATACCACTCTCTGTGGAAACCAGAATTCCATGGATTCAGGGGCTTTTATTAGAAATAACAGAGAAAATTGTCACAACCTCACCTCCAATGTGGGATGCATAATTTTTAAATAGCATCCACTTTTCTCGAGAAAATATTATTTTACCATTCATCAGTCATGTCCCCTCGGTGCCTCTCATGTTCCAGGAAAATCAGCTGTCATTCTTCTGAAGTTCAATGAATACAGCTGTACAATCTTTAATCATCACGCGTTCATTAGTGTGACATGAACTGTTCTGGCGCAATATTGTCCCTTCATAAATAAGAAGACTAAAGCGTTACCTAACTCTTGATATGGTTTCACTGCATAACTGCATTAAAACAACAGTATTCAAGTTTCATTTCACTAGCAATCTTAGACACCATTCAATATCTTGTGTCTGGAAACCCTTTGTTTATTATTTCTGTATAAGGACATACAAATCCACTTATCTCGACTTTTCTGCAAATTCTCCCATTTTCATACATGCCTTGCGATTCTATTTCTTCCTATCAATGATATCAAGTTCATACTTTCTCACATTGTCTCCATCAGTCATATCTTTACCCACAAATTTGACCTATCTGTTCCCGTTTTATGACTCTGTAAGTCCTCCCCATAATCATGAGCCTTCTAGTTATCGTTGTACAATGAATAAAATGTGGAATTATGTATTGGAATCTATTTGTACAATCATGAGACCATACAGTACGGAAGTAGCCTTTCAGCCCATTGACTCTGTACCATCAAAATTGCACTGTCGCAGACACTTGCGCCACTTTCTCATACTTGGCCCATAGTCTTCAATTTGTGATGCCCCACGTGCTAGTCTATTTCCTTTTCAGAGGTGTGAGGTTTCTCGATGAATTACCCTCCTGCAAATGCATTCCAGACTCCCAGAACCGTCTGGGTGCAAACTATTACCCCTAATCTACACGAAAGTTCACTCTTTTCACTTTAGAACGACAATCTTTTCAGTGACTTTTAGATTAGATTAGATTACTTACAGTGTGGAAACAGGCCGTTCGGCCTTTTGACGAATGAGAACAGCTGTTCTCCATATAGTTTAGCTGTGACCCTCAGAATCTTATCGACCTCCATTAGATGCCTCCTCAACCTTCTCTACTTCAACAAAAATAGCCCGGGCTCACCTAGTATCTCGTTGAAGCTGAAATACTCCACCCTGGAACATCGTGATGAACGTACTTTACATCCGACCAGTGCAATCCCAATTCATCACAATGTTGACCAGTGTGGAATTCTACGTGTCATGTCTTGTTAACAAGAAAATTTATGTCTTCTTTGCATTTTATATTAGCTGAACGATAATATGTTCATGCTTTTGAATTACACCAGAAATCAGCAATTATTCGATTGTCGAACGACAAACATCAAAATTGGGTAATTTTCAAAGGAGCAATCTGCAGATATGATATGTTTTATAGACTGAGAACAGAAACGATGTCAATTCCAGACATAATACTACTGTGCATGGATGGCAACGATAATGCAGTTCGGAGAACTGCCAAAATGTAGGTGCAAATGGTGTTTGTTCCCGACATTTACACAGCTGGAAATTATTTAATGGTTCAGTACACTTCAATGCTGTGTTAACTTATGGAAATTATTCCGTCATGAGTACTGACAGCAATTGCAATATGATAATGCATCTGCACATACACTTGCAATCAAATAACACGGCTCCATTCACCAGCAAGATCAACAGGCATACCACAAGGCAACGACACTTAAGTGAAATGTGTGAAAACTGACTAACAAATATATTTCAACCTGACAACAAAACCACATTCATACTGTAGTAATAACTCAGTCGCAAGAAATTTATGATGGACAGATCAAACTACATTCATACCAGATGTTTAGCATCCTAACACAATAGCATCGATTATAACACAAGGCAATCGTAATATCTGTGAGAACAAATGTGATCATCGTGCCAAAAATGCAACAAAATTTAATTGCATTGTAATTGTGAGAATAGTCCACTGCCAATACGATAAAATATTAATTACAATTTGTAACAAGCAGCTGGCAAATTCGACATAGCGAGTTATTTTTGCAAGGGTCTGAAATTAGAATCTTTAGTGGAATGAATTAGACATATAGTGGTAGAAATACATGCAGAAACACCGAAGAAAGTATAACGATTGTAAAAAAAAAACTGATGCTATATAAAATAACGAAAATGATAGGAAAAAAGACGTATCGTGCAAAATATAGATATTAAACGGGTGAATAGGACAGTTCATCATATTAAATGAAATAAAGCAGATCAGGAAAGTGCAATGCGCTCCTGGCAAAATGTAAAGATTGTTGCAGTTAACAAATATCGACAGCATTTTACCTGGAACTCCGATCATTGCAATCACGGGGTAGGAAATGGCAAACAGCAGGCCTGATGGCACTTGGTGCATTTTTATCAACGACCTTCTCTGCATTCTACTTTTCACTCTATTTAGTCCTTGTTATAGATCATTAAGGACTCCTGGGAAATAAGAACTTGGGTTGGTTTTGCATGAATTAAGACGATTACAAAAACAGGTTAGTGCAGCTGATGCCCGGCAGGTTTTAACGTTTGATTGAACGAATTGTCTATATTTTCATGGGAACAGAACATGGCCCTGTCAGGAAATACCCAGAAATTGTCGCTGTAGTATTGTGCACAGATATAGAAACTGTCTACATATGGGTCAATGTCAAAGCAGTGGTTTTCATTGTTGACCACATTTGATAAGTACCAATATTCTAAGGGAGACATGATTAGTCTGTCACTTCAGCTAATCTCTCTATCCACATAATTGCTGACGAAATGCAACATGTTTCCAGATCTCGGTCAAACGCTTTTTGTCAGCAGTCCAGGTCCTTTGGCCCTTAAAGTTGTGCTGACCTGTTCTCCTGCTATTTATATAAGACCAGCCTATCAAAGAATTGCTTAAATGTCCCGACTGTGCCTGACTCCACTACCAATGCTGGCAGTGAATTCAACTCTCTGTGTGAAGAACCTTCCTCTCACATCTCTCCTTAACCTTCCTCCAATCAAATTAAAATTATAGCCCCTTGTGATCGATCGTTCAGCCGTTTCCAGTCATTTCAATGCAAACATTTCTGCAATTATTGCAGATAGGTCCAGTCTAAGATGATTCCATTTAATGTGTAACGGTCAGTTCTTTATTAAAATATTCGCCATGGACTTTAACTTGGGGCCTCCTAATGATCAATGTGGAGAGTGCCAGCTCACCATGAACAGGTGACAACACAGTCATGTTCAGTATCAATATGCCCTAATCATTACGTGTAAATTCAATGTACAAGTTTTTCTTTAACTAATGACATACATATGTACAGAATTTGATCCTTGAGGCTGCGTTCAGTGAGGACCATTTTGATTACAACAAAGATTCAAATAATTGCAGACCTATCACATTCAACGTGTAGGAAGCTCGGGGGAACAGAGGCAACTTGGGATGTTTGTCCAGACATCCCTGAATGCAGCAGGACAGATAACTTGGCTGGATAACAAGGCATAAAGGACAGTTGCCTTTATGAGTTGTGATAAAGATTATATGAGCATGGAGGTTATGTTGGCGTCTAACAGCAATTTAGCTATGCCACAGCTGTAGTACTCTGTAAAGTTCTAGTCACCACACGAGACGAAGGGTGTCGTTGCGTTATCGGCAATGTAGAAGCTGTTCATCAGAATGCTTGATATGAAGCGTTTCAGCTATGAAGAAAAGCCAGATCAAAGCTAGATCAAATCAGAGTGTTCATCTTCAGAGCAGTAAGGAATAGTTGACCACAGTTCAGTTCAGTGTGGACAAATCCTGTTCAACAATCTTAAAATCAATATGTACTTAGATGGGTCAGTATGGTTTTGTTAGCTGGGGAGAAAATCATTCAATAATGCATTCTGAGATTTAGATCACATTAACAAATACTTTCCACATGGGCTAGTGAAATTCAGAACGTTTAAACGTTGATATATTCATCTGAAAGTGCTTGATTTCTGCGCAGATATGTCCAAATTCATACAGGTATATTCTGAGGTGACAAGGTTCCCTTCAACCCAATAAAATTAACAGATCACTTCAATAAGACCAACACACTGTGTATGCGAGAACTAAAATTAAATTAGAAACAGAGTCGGAGAGGGAGCATTGCTGGAGAGAGAAAAAGGATTAACACTTCGAACACAAATGTCTCAACCAAGATCCACAAAGAAAATTACAGCACAGGAACAAGCCCATCGACCCTCTAAGCCTGCACTGATCCAGATCCTCCATCTGAACCTGTCGCCCATTTTATACCTCTGTTCCCTACGCATTCATGCATCTAAATATATCTTAAAAAGAACGTTATTATGCCTGCCTCCACCACCAATGCAGGCAACGCGCTCCAGGCACCCACAACCGTCCGTGTAAAGACCTTTCCATGCATATTTCCAATAAATTTTCCCCTCTCGCTTTGAAATTAGACACCTAGTAATTGAGTCCCTCATTCTGGAAAAAACAACTTCTTGCTATCCGCCTGATTATACCTCTCAAGACTTTTTAGACATCAGTCAGGTCCCCCCTCAACATTCATTTCTCGAATGAAAATAATCCTAATCTACTCAATCTTTCTTCACCCTTCACTGCCTCAATACCAAGCAACTTCCGAGTGAACGTCCTCTGCACCCTCTCCAAAACATCCACATCCTTGTGGTGACCAGGACTGTATACAGGATTCCAAATGTAGCCTAACTTATATAATTATAACATGAACTGCCAACTCTTGCACTCAAAACCACATCCGATGAAGGAAGCATTACATATGCATTTTGACGACTCTATCGGCCTGCATTGCAACCTTCAGGGAACAATGGACCTGAACACCTACATCTCTCTGTACACCAAGTTTCTACAGGATACTACCATTTACTGTATACTTAGCTCTTGAATTGGATCTTCCAAAATGCATCACCTCGGATTCAGATTGAACCCCATCTGCCAGTTCTCTGCCCAACTCTCCAATCTATCCAAATTATGTTGGGTTTTCTGACAGTTCCCTTCACTACCTGCTACACCACCAATGTTAGTTTCATCTGCAGACTAGCTAATCAGACCACCCATACTTTATTCCAGATCAGCTATGTAAATAACTAACAACAGTCATTCCAGCACGGATCCTTGTGGAACACCACTGGTCACATTTCTCCGCCTGGAGAAACTCCCTTCAACTGCTACTTTCTGTCCCCTGTTGCCCAGCCAGTTCTTGATCCATCTAGCTAGTACACCGTGGAACCCCTGCGACTTCACTTCCTCCATCAGCCTCCCATGGGGAACCTTATCAAATGCCGTACTGAAGCCCATGTTTCTGACATCTACAGCTCTTCCCTCAGCAAAACATTTTGTCTCTTTCTCAGAAATTCTACTAAATTGGTGAGACATAACCTTGCCTGCACAAAGCCATGTTGCCTATCACTGAGAAGTCCATTTGCTTCCAAATGGGAACAGATCTTATCCCTCAGTGTATTCTCCAGCAACTTCCCAAACACTAACATCTAGCTTACCGGTCTATGACTAGCTTGATTATCTCTACTAAGCTTCTAAAACAAGGGGACAACATTAGCAATTCGGCAGTCCTCCGGTACCTCACCCGTGTTCAACGATGCTGCAAAGATATCTCATAAGGCCCAAGCTATTTCCTCTCTTGATTCCCCCAGTAATTTGAAAAAGATCCTATCCGGTCCTGGGGACTTGTCCATATTAATGCCTTTTAGAATACCCAACACTTCCTCACTCCCTATGCCGACGTTATCTACAGTAATAAAACATCTATCCCTATCCTCAAAATACGTCATGTCCCTCTCTTGAGTGAATGCCGATGCAAAGTACTCGTTCAGAATCTCACACATTTTCTCTGACTCAAAGAATTACTTTCCTCCTCTGTCCTTGAGTGTGCTAACCCTTTCTCTCATTACCCTCTTTTTTCTCATATATGAATAAAAGGCTTGGGGATTTTCCGTAACCCTGTTTGCTAAAAGTCCTTTCCTAACCACTATTAACCCTCATAGTTCCTCGTTGCAGATTGCTTCTACAGTACTCTATTCTTTCAAATCTTCGTCTGTCTTCATGCGACTCGACCTTACATATGCTTCCTTTATACTCTCAGCTGGTCTCACAACTTCAACTGTCATCCATGGTTCCTTAACATTGTCATTTCTTTCCCTCATTTTCACTGGAACAAAGAACAAAGAAAAAAGAAAATGTACAAGAACAGACACTTCTGCCCTCCAAGTCTTATCTGATCCAAATCTGCTGTCCAAACCTATGGCCCAATTCCTAAGCATCCGTATCTCTCTACTCCCCAACTGTCCAGACGCACCTTGAATTAATCTACCGTGCCTGCCTCTACTACCTCTGCTGGCAATGCGTTCCAGGCAGCTACTACCCTCTGTGTGAAGTGCTTTTCGCATATATCCCCTTTATACTTTTCACTTCGCACCTTGAACGCGTGACCTCTCGTTATTGACTCCCTGACCCGAGTTAAAAGCTTATCTGTATCTTGTCTCTACCCTTCATGATTTTGTAGACCTCAATCAGGTCCTCCCTGAATCTCATTTTTTCTAATGAAAGCAATCCTAACCTACTCAACCTGCCTTCATACCTAGCACCTTCCATACGAGGCAACATCCTTGTAAACCTACTCTGCCTCCTCTCCAAAGCATCCACATTCTTTTCATGTTGGGACTAGAACTGTACACAGTACTTTAAATGCGGCTAAAACAAATTCTTGTCCAATTTTAACATAACCTGCCAGCTCTTATACTCAATACCCCATCCGATGAAGGAAAACATACCAGATGTCTTCTTAACCACTCTATCCAACTATGCAGAAACCTTCAGGGTACAATGGACCATAACGTCCAGATCTCTCTGCTCAACAGGTTTTCCCAAGGCTCTTCCATTTACAGCTTTTAGATCAGGGTGGTACCGGAAAAGCATAGCAGGTCAGGTAGCATCCGAGGAGAAGGAAAATTGACGTTTCAGGCAAAAGCCCTTCATCAAGTTTCCTGACGATGTGTTTTTGCCCAAAACGTTGATTTTCCTTCTCTTCGGATGCTGCCTGACCTGCTGTGCTTTTCCAGCCCACTCTGATCTAAAATCTTGTTTCCAGCATCTGCAGTCCTCACTTTTGACTCTTTCATTTGCAGTATAGTTCGCTCTAGAATTAGATTTTCCAGAATGCAGCACCTTACATTTTCCTAGATTGAACTCCATCTGCCAGTTCTCCACCCAACTCTCCGGTCTGTCTATATTTTCCTGTATTTTTTTGACAGTCGCCTATGCTTTCTGCTACTCCACCAATCTTTGTGTCATCTGCGAACTTACTGATTAGACCAACAATGCCCTCTTCCAGATTATTTCTGTATATCACAAACAACAGTGGCCCCAGCAGTGATCCCTGTGGAATACCACTGGTCACGTTTCTCCATTTCGAGAAACTCACTTCAACTACTGCTCTCTCTCTCTCTCCTGTTGCTCAACCAGTTCTTTAATCACCTAGCTAGAACACCTTGCACACCATGTGACTTTACTTTCTTCATTTCTTTAGCATGGAACCGTATCAAACGCCTCACTAAAATACATGTATATGACGTCTACAGCCCTACCTTCATCTATCAACTTGTTCACATCCTCAAAGAAATCTACTAAGTTGTAAGGTACGATGTCCCACGCACAAAACCATGTTTCCTACCACTGATAAGCCCATTACTTTCCAAATATAAATAGATTTTATCCCTCAGCACCTTCTCGAGCAACTTTCACACCACTGACGTCAGGCTCACTGATCTGTAGTTATCTGGAATATCCTTACTCCCCTTCTTGTACAAGGGGACAGCATTGGCAACCCTCCAGTCCTCCAGCACCTGAATCGTTTTTAAGATGCTACAAAGTTTTCCGTCAGGGCCCCAGTTATTTTCTCTCTCACCTCCCTCAGCAACCTGAGATAGATCCCACTCGGTCATGGGGATTTGTCCACCTTAATATCGTTTAGCCTACCCAACATACCTTTCCTCCTTATGTCAAAGTGATCCCGAGTAAACAACCTTCTATCTCTAATCTCAACATTCATCATGTCCCTCTCCTCAGTTAAAATTGATGCAAAGTACTTTTTCAGAATCTCTTCCATTTTGTCAGGTTCGACATACAACCGTCCTTCGTTATCCTTTAGTGCAATAACCGTTTCTGTAGTTTCTCATTTGCTCATCATATATGAATAAAAGGCCTTGGGATTCACTTTAATTCTGTTTACTGTAGTTATTTCATGACCTCATTTAGGCCGCTCAACTCCTTGTTTAAGATGGATCCTACTCTCCCGATATTCCTCCAAAGCCCCTTGTGTTCGTAGTTGCCTGGATCTTATGGATGCTTTGCTTTTCCTGTTGGCTAGTTGCACGATTTCTCCTGTCACTTATGGTGCACGAATCTTGTCTTTCTTATCCCTTGTTTTCAAATTGACATCCCTATCCTGCCCTACCTTTAACCTATCTTTGAAAGTCTCCCACATATCAAATGTGGATATCCCTTCAAATAGCTACTCCTAATCCACATTTCCAATCTCCTCCCGAATTTTCATATAATTGGCCATGGCACAGATTAGTACTCTTCCCTTAGGGCCACTCTCATCTTTGTCTGCGAGTATTCTAAAAGTTAGGGAATTCTGGTCAATAATCGCAAAGAAATCCCCCTACACCTGTCCAATATGACCCTTTTCATCGTCGGACTATTGACATACTGCTGTAGACACCTTTTCTGGAGACTCCTTACAAATTCTGCCCCATCTAGACTACTGACCCTAACAGCACAGCAGGTCAGGCAACATCTGAGGATCAGGAAAATCGACGTTTTGGGCAAAAACACTTCATCAGGAAACTTGAAGAAGGGCTTTTGCCCGAAACGTCAATTTTCCTTCTCCTTTGATGCTACCTCACCTGCTATGCTTTTCCGGTACCACCCTGATCTAAAAGCTGTCATTGGAACAGCCTTGGGAAAAGCTGATGAGCAGAGAGATCTGAAAGTTATGGTCCATTGTACCCTGAAGGTTGTTGCATAGTTGGATAGAGTGGTTAAGAAGATAATGTGGTATGTCGATTTTCGAAAAATTAAAATCGCCCATCACCACTACCCTGCTGCCTCAACATCTTTCCATAATCTGTTTATCGATTTGTTCTTCGGCCTCACTCGCATAGTTGGGAGGTCTATAATACAGCCCCAACAATGTAACTGCATCCCTATTATTTCACAGCCCTACCCATAACGCCTCACTGCTCTCCTGCTCATGTCTCTCCTGCACTCTGACCCACTTCTCTTTCAAAGCCTCTTCCAAATCAAATGACAATTTATCTTCAAGCAGCTGCTCCCAATCTATATTCCCCAGTTTCTTGAGGACCAATCTCGTGTTTGTTCATGGTATTCAAAAACTTATGGAATTGTGATGACTACTCCAAATAGTCACCTACTGAAACTTTTCCCACCGGGTCGGCCTCGTTCCCCAATGTCAAATCCAGTATGTCCCCTTCCCGAGTTGGTGTATTTACATACTACTCTATAAAAGTCGTCTGAATGCTCCTTACACATTCTGTTCCACATAGACCTCTAACACTAATTGAATCCCAGTTAATGTTGGGAATATTAAAATGTCCCATCACCACCACTCTGTTGCTCCTGAACCTTTTTATAAACTGTCCACATATTTGAACCTTTATTTGGGAGACCTGTAGTACAGCCCAAACATTGTTATCACAAGCTTCCTTTCTCTGAGCTGTACTCTTATTGCCTCATTGCTCGAGTCCTCAATAGTGCCCTCCTTCAGCACTGCTGTGATATCCTCTCTGACCAGAAATGCAACTCCTCCACCCCTTTTACCTACCTCTCTGTCCCACCTGAAACATCGATCTCCTGTGATATTTAGTTGCAAATCATGCTCCTCCCTCAATCAAGTCTCAGTAATCACAATAACATTATACTCCCAGGTAGTATTCCAAGCCCTAAGTTCATGTCTTACCTCCTGCACTTCTTACATTAAAACAAATGCACCTCAGACCACCAGTCCCTTTGCATTCAACATCTGCTCCATGCCTACTCCTACCCTTAGTCACGCTGGCCTCATTATCTATTTCCATACAGGTTTTAGTTACGACCTCTTTATTGTCCCCTAACTTTCTCATTTGTCTTCCAGCCGCTGCTACATCAGTTTAACCCTCCTCGATATTAAGAGGGTTTTGTTTCAATTCCGGGCCAGGGACTGTTCAATTTGTAATTGTACTACCTTCCCTATAACCAGTCCCAATGTCCCAAAGAAACAGAACCATTCCCTCTTGCGCCATTTCTCAACCACTCTTTCATCCTGCCTATTCTTTCATTTCTACTCTGACGAGTACGTGGCACTGGTTGCAATCCTGAGATTACTGTCTCTGAGGCCTTACGTTTTTGCTTGGCCTTAGATACCTAAATTCTGCTTGTAGGACCTCCTCCTGTTTATTATCTATAAAATTGGTGCCGAAATGCACTTCACAACTGGGTGTTCACCCTCCCCCTTCAGAATGTCCTGCAGCCGATCTGAGACATCCCTGACCCGTGCATCTTGGAGGCACCATACCATTCTGGAGCCAGGTTTTCGACCACAGAACCGCCGATCTACTCACCTTACAATTGAATCCGCTGTGGCCATAGCCCTTCCACCTTCTTCCCCACTCGTCTATGCAACAGACCCTGGCTACTGCTACCTTCTCCAAGTGAAACATCTCCCCCAACAGTATCTAAAACGGTATACCTCTTCTGCAGGAGGATGACTGTGGGGGATATCTGCCCTGCGTTCGTCAACCATTTCCTCAGCCATTTCTTTTCTCCCTCAGCAATCCTAATCTGCGGTGGGGCCAATTCACTAAAAGTGCTATCCTCATCCTAAACGAAGCACCTTCAGAAATCCTTTCGAGGAAGAATGATACTTGACTAGAAACATTCATTTTATGTATTTATCCTCAGAGGCGGCCATCTGTGCTGACCTTCGCTAAAACTTCGTGTTTTTATTTGAAGACTTATCACAATGAGCTGGTCCAGGTGTTTGAGGTTACATTGTGTTCTAAATTAAATATGAAACATTGGACATTCTTGTCTGGTTTGGCAGAACCTTCATCATACATCCTGAACCTCAGATGAGATGTGAACATCAAAGTACAGCACATCCTTCATGCTACCCAGAGTCTTACTCTTCATCATGTATTTCCTGTTCTTGTTTCGTGCGGAAGTGAATCACCTCACACTTATCCTGACTGAGTTCCACTGATCAGCCCATCTGACCAGCCTGTCGATATCCTTAAGTTACTCCTCTATCTCCCTCATTTTTCATAACCTCATCACTTTTCACATAGTCTTTTTAATTTACAAATCAATTCTCCTGCATTCAGATCTAAATCATCTATAGGTAAAACAAAAAGAAAGGGCCCCAAAACTGGATCCTGCAGATTCCCCACTGTACATCTGCTTCTAAACACAAAATCAACCTCGAATGTTCTGAACACCTCTACTTCCTGCCACTCAGAAAATTATGGATCAGATTAAACTAACATCTGTTCGCCATCGAATCGTCCCTTAGCCATCAATCTCCCATAAAGGACTTTAACAAAGCCTTGCTGAAACCTAAGGGACTCTATCATAGAACGTAGAACATTCCAGTGCAGTAACGTTCCTCGGCCCTCGATGTTGTGCCGACCCGTGAACCAATCTGTAGCCCATCTAACCTACACCATTCCATTCTCGTCTATATCACTATACAATGACCATCTAAATGCCTTTAAAATTGGCGATTCTACGACTGCTGCAGGCAGTGTGTTCCACGCCTGTACTACTCTTTGATTACAGAACGACCTCTGAAATCAGACTGATATCAATCTCCCTCAATTTAAAGCTTCGTGCTTAGCATCGCCATCCGAGGAAAAAGGCTTTTACTGTCAACCCTATCTAACCCTCTGATTATCTTATATATCTCAATTAAGTCACCTCTCAACATTTTTCTCTCGAATGAAAGCATCTTGAAGTCACTCAGCATTTCCTCATAAGACCTCCCCTCCATATCAGACTACATCTTAGTAATTCTCCTCTGAACCTTTTCCAAAACCTCCACATCCTTCTTATAATGCGTTGACCAGAACTGGATACAATCCTCCAACAGCAGCCACACCAGAGTCTTGTACAGCTGCAGCATGACTTCATGTTTCTGAAACCAGTCCATCTACTAATAAAAGCGAACAAGTTGTCTGCCTTCTTATCTGGCCTAAACATCTAGGAGGCAACTTTCAAGGAACTATATACCTGGACACCAAAATCACTCTGCTCAACTGCACGATAAAGAATCTTACCTTTAGATCAGTACCCTTTATTCCTGTTACTCCTTCCAAATGAATCATCTCACACCTTTCCCCACTAAACTCCATTTGCCACCTCCGAGCCCAGCTATGGAGCTTATCTAGGTCCCCCTGTAACCTACAATATCCTTCATCACTATCCACAATTCTAGCGACATTAATGTCATCCAAAAATTTACTAACCCAACCTTCTATGCCCTCATCCAGGATATTCCCCAAAATGACAAACAGCAGTGGACCCAAAACAGATCCTTGCGGTATACCATTCCAGGATGAATATTTCCCATCAACCACCAATATCTATCTTATTTCAGCTATCCCACTTCTAATCCAAACCACTAAACCACCCTCAATTCAATGCCCCCGTATTTTGTGCAATAAATTACGGTGTGGAAATTTATCAAACGTCTTACTGAAATAGCTCCACACACTTGGAAAACTCTTCATAAATTACATTCAAGTTTGTCAGACATGAATCATTTTAACAAAATTATGCTGATGCTTCTTGTTTATTCCCTGCGAATCCAAGTGCAGATTAATTCTATCTCTTAAATTGCTTCCAATAACTTCCACACCACAAAGGTTGGGCTAACTCTACTGTTTCCATGTTTATGCTTGCTCCCTTCTTTAACAATGGGACCAAGCTGTCTGTCCTCCAGTTCTCTGGCACTTCTCCTCTGTTTGGAAAGCAATTGAAAATCATTGTGATCGCCCCTGTTATATCTTTGCTTGTTTCACTCGACAGCTAAGATACTGATCGTCCAGCCCTTCAGATTTATCAATTTTTAATAATCCCAGACCATTCAGAAATTCCTCTCTCGCTAAAGTCTTTCTTTTCTTTAAATGCATCACAATCTTTCTTCCTGTTTTTTTAAAGCCATGTAAACGTTGATGATCACTTTCAGGTCTTCTAAATTCCTTGATAAGTTCCCTTTACACATTCTCTATCAATTAGGGCTACGGGTTTATAAGCCCTTCGTATTTGCCAGAAGCCTTCCTTTTTCTCTTTATCCAATCCTGTATTTTCCTCGATATCCAGAGTTTACAGGATTTATGGATCTTATCCTTTCGCTTTATTGCAAAATGATAGCCCAGTACATGATTGTAAACCCGTCCTCTGATGTAGGTTTACTTAAAAGTATCTATTCCTCGCCACTTCTGGCCAAATCAGACCTGATCGTATGAAAATCGGTCTCAGTGCAATTTCAAACGTTGAGCTCAGACACATTGTTGTCCTTTTCCAGAACAATCCTTAATCGATCAGAGTTGTGATGCTGTTCCACATACTGACAACAATCCCCATAAATACCCGTTGGCACAAGACGAAAAATCAAACCCAGGTTCTTACAGGAGGGAGGTCAGAGAGAGGGATGATCAACATGGACCTGCTTCTCTGAGTCCAGCAGCTTCAAACTGTGCTTTGTTAAACTAAACCAAACCATAGGTAAACTGAGCTCGGAGACCTGGCCGCTCCCTTTTAATTGTGCAGGTGTTATTTTTTAAAACTTGAAAACTCTTTGCCTGAAACAGTATCTCTTATCTAAAATCAAATTGGCTCTAAATCCCTTCGAAGCCATACCGTTGGAATCGCTGCTTTTGTGACCTTTCTGCAAAACAACATGCCAAATATACAAGATCCGTGTTAAAGGAGCTACATCATCACAGCCCTTTTTTTGCACAGCCCTCAATGAAGGACCTCTTTAAAAGCTCTCCTGAATGCATTTTAAGAATTCAGCTCCCGGAATCTTGTCACACTGTGAATACCCGAGTTACTGTTGGAAAAGTTGAATTCAGTCACGATTCCTATTCAATTACTTTTAATCTTCCTTGGAACAAGTTCACATATTTACTACTACATTTGTCCATTTAGGGGTTTGAGTACACCTCCAGGAATGTAATGGTTCGTTTTTTTCTTGTTCTGATATCTTCTCATATTGCTTCATTTGAGAACCATTCCAAAATGACCTCCTTCCTTCGCAGTGTAATTGAATCCATCATCTATGTTGCGACATATCCTTCATTTTCGTCTATTTCCTTGACAGAATGAAAAGTTATATTTCACTGTACCAATCACCCTGTTATTATTTCTACAAATTACGAAACGATGACAGATGCACATGAATATCTGTCTGTGCCGCCTTATTCATTTTCACATTAATTGCATGCAATTGGTCTGACATCGTGGCACAGTATTCCCATAAACACATCAATTGTTTTACAATTATTTCGAGGAGAATTATGGAAATCGTTTGTGAATTGCAACGCAATTTGTGAATTTACAATACATTGCACTAATTTGAAGTTTCCTTTTAGTGTTCTCTACATCTAGTTTTGTTGATTTTGCTGTGCCTAAAATATGATTTACATCAACTGCATTAATATAATTGTTAGATCAATATTCAATATGAATATTATTGTAACCAAAGCTATTTGGGATCGTGTTGCATAAAGGATCAGCCATGATTGCATCGAATGGCACAGCATAGTTAATGGACTGAATACCATTTACATCTTGTGATATTATATTTTTAGCAATCATTTTGGGAAGTTCTCAGGTGCACCAAACTCTATCTCGAGAAACCCTAACTCGGGGAGACACTGCGATCACGAAATTATTGAAGCAATTTTTTAAAAAAGTTAACCATCTTTTAGAATGAACTGTTGAGAGATATTGTTGCTCACCTCTAGAACCGGTGGGAATTGATCCCGGCTCTCTCAGTCCATGGATTTCCACTCTGTACCATAAGAGAGCTCAATGACGGTAATGTTGAACATCAGATGCAAAGCACATGGGCAATTTAATGTCAAGCCGAGCATATATCCTTCGGACTCCAATTTCAATAATGTTATATTTCAAAGATAGTCGGTATTTTTCTCTTTTTTTGGAAATGTGAGTTGCAGTCAAGATTGCACTTTGAGCTTTGAACAGCAACTTTTCTAAGAAGCAAAGAGAGAGAGAGAGAGAGAGAGAGAGAGAAATTCGGCACTGAGATATCTGAATGCTCAGGAACTCTCAGCTGGTTCGATTTTGAATCGGTCAATGAAAAGAGGACACGTAATGACCAAACACAGTAAATGTTGTGAAATAAGGAGGAAACAAAGAATGAAGCGGTGCTGACTGGGCTTTTAGCAGGGGACAGCTTTACTTTCGAAGCTGCCACACTGTCAAACTGATTTATTTCCTTTTTGTCTGCCATTATTCTCCTGTTATCGACTTATTGGATGCTCTGACAAAAGAACACTAGTCTTCAGCAGCTGTTTGTACTATCCAATGACTTCAGAATTCAAACAAAATACACAGTCTTGCGTACCCGGAATGCCATCTATCATCAGAAGATTTCATGAAAGCTTGGTATTCATCGTTGAAATGATTATTGAACGACAAAATTAGAATTACTTTTAGACATACAAATATCCTTCAGCTGTGATTTTCTGCAGGTGGATGTGTGAACGGGGTTTGATATTCAAAGAACATTGAGTCTGTATCATAGACATTAATCAAATTGTCTCGCAGTTTATTTATGTTGTGCAAAAGTTGCATCTTTTTCTTCGTTGAAGTTGTGAACTTTCTGTAGAGAATCTGTTAATTCTAAAGCCTGATGAGGAACAATTAAACTTTTTTCCCGGCTTTGAATGTTATGCTATCAATGTATTGTAATCCTAGTGGCAGAGAGAATGATTTGGTTTGGGTTGCTGTCCCTTTGCTTTTATGACAAGAATTGGCTTGAGGCAACGTAATGAAACTCTTTTGCAAGCTGAATATTGATATGCTATTACAGACTTTATTAATTTATGTTTTATGCACCAGGCCAGACCCCCTCAAAACATTTCAAGAAAGTAGCCAGGATCATAGTTTTGATAGTTGTTTTAAGCAAGTGTAATGCATAAATTCCAGAAGAGATGCAGTTGGTTAAACCACTTAGCTTTAAACAAAACAGAATTTATTTACAAGTTTACCTAATGAAACATGAGCGAAAAAGAGCAGAATACTGAATACCTTAACATATCTGAAAACCCAACAGACTCTACCAACTTAATGATGTTGTTCCCAATACTTGCACCAATCCTCATATACATCCCTTGGCACGAAAGTTAAGTCAAGCACAGGTTCTTCCAAGAAAGATGTCAGAGAGAGAACAGCATGGTTTGGTTTTTCTTTGGTTCCTGCAGCTTGTCCAATGCTTGACTGCATGCTAAACAAAACAGAGTGAACCTGAACTGGGAGAGCTGGTCACTATTCTTCTATTATAAAAGTTAAAAAAAAACCTTAAAAAGCCTTTTGCCTGAGGCAGTACATGTTAGTTATAATCAAATTGGCCGTAAACATTTCAACTCAATACCGTATGGAGTCTGTGTCTTTGACAAATTCTCTGAAATAAAAACAAGGACAGCTTAACTTTGTTAAAGTAGCAGTATCTTCACACCTATAATATTTGAAACTGATCATCAAGCAATTCATGCGTTTTTATTACTTAGGAAAGAACCCCATTCGAAGGACAACAATTTATTAGGATTATATTTATTGTTTTATACAGTTGTACAGTGAAGAATGTACAAACATTCACTTTATTGAATAGATGTGAAGGGGGAGTTCAAAACTATTTTAGGAACGGATACTTACAATTTATGAATAACTTAGATAAAATGTTTATCTATTATTTGACTTGAGAGTCAGTCAGCTGAGTTATTTCAAATTCATGAATTTTATGTGCATGCCAATTACTGTGCACTTAACATGTTTGTGATATCCACTTCTCTTTCAATTTCTGTTTTTAAGTGCCTCTCAGCTCTGTTCACAACATTAGCAATAAGTTAGTAATCAGATTTTGGGTGCCAAGCATTTAACAGTTTCGCTCTTTGCTCTTGAAATTACATTTCCACCTTTGTACTGCAGTGAATGTAACGAGATCACTCAGGTGGACCAAATAGAATATGAGTTTCCGGATAGGGTATGTTAATCTGGTCTAATCATGAAGCCTTGCCTGACAAATGTAAATGGAAAGTTCAGTTCACTCTAAGAGATGGATTTGAGGTACCTGGATCTGTGTCATAGAACATAGAACGTCGAACATGGAAAAGTACAGCACAGAACAGGCCCTTTGGCCTACATCGTTGTTCCGAGATTTAATCCTAAGATAAAATATAGTAATTTAACCTACTCACCTCTTAACTCACTGCTTTCCATGTGTCTGTCTAGCAGTCGCTTAAATATCCCTAATGACTCTGCTTCCACCACCACCACTGGCAACGCAATTCATGCATTTACAACTCTCTGACGTCTCCTATATACATTTCCCCTAATATCTTAAAACTATGACCCCTCGTACCAGTCAATCTTGCCCTGGGGAAAAGACTCTGGCTATTGAGTCTATCTATTCCTCTCATTACCTTGTATACCACGATCAGGTCTCCTCTCTTCCTCCTTCTCTCCAGAAAAGTCCAAACTTTTTCAACCTATTTTCATAAGGCAAGCCCTCCAGTCCAGGCAGCATCCTGGTAAACCTTTCTTGCTCCCTCTTCAAAGCCTCTCTATTTTCCCTATAGTGGGGCAACCAGAACTGGACACAATATTCGAAGTGTGGTCTCACTAGGGACTTGTAAAGCTTTCGCAAAACCTCGCAGCTCTTAAAATCAATCCTCCTGTTAATGAAAGCCAAAACACAATATGCTTTCTTAACAATCCTGTCCACTTGGGTGGTTTTTTTTAAGATTCTATGCACTTGCACTCCCAGCTCCCCTTGTTCCTCCACACGATCAAGAATCCTGTCTTTAATCCAATATTCAGCATTCGAGTTCGACCTTCCAAAATGCATCACTTCACATTTATCCTGTTTGAACTCCATCTGCCATTTCTCAGCCCAGCTCTGCATCCTGTCCAAGTCACGCAGTAGCCCACAATACTATCGATGACACCTCCGACCTTTGTGTCATCTGCAAATTTACTAACCCACCCCTCAACCTCCTCGTCAAAGTCATTTATAAAAACTACGACGAGCAGAGGCCCAAGAAGAGAGCCCTGCGGGACTCCACTCAATATAACTCCAGGCAGAATACTTTTCATCTACATCCACTCTCTGCCTTCTGTTCGCAAACAATTCTGAATCCAGATAGCCAAAACTCCCTGTATCCCATACTCCCTGGCATTATGAACGAGCCTATCATGGGGAACTTTATCAAATACCTTGCTGAAGTCCATATGCACCACATCCACTTCTCCACCTTCGTCGACCTGTCTTGTCACCTCCTCGAAGAACTCAATAATTTTTGTGAGGCATGACCTGCCCCTCACCAAGCTATGCTGACTGCCTTTAATCACGCTATGCTTTGCCAAATATTCATAGATCCTATCCCTCAGAATTATTTCCAAAACTCTTCTGACCACAGACGTAAGACTGATTTGTTTGAGATTGCCCGGGATTTCCCTATTACCCCTCTTAAAAGTGGGAACAGCGTTTTCCTTATTCCAATCCTCCGGTACGACTCCTGTGGAGAGTGAGGAGGCAAAAATCTTCGCCATCAGCATAGAAACCTCCCTTTTCGCTTCCCGGAGCCACTGAGGATAAATAAAGTGCCCGCCACGTGTAAGTAAATGTTGACTTGGTGAAGGGATATCCACCTCATTGTAATTATTTCAGTAGCGATGAGAAAAAAAGAATGCTACTGAAGCCATTCACTTGCAACAGTAAACTTGAAGTTGGGATTAGCATTGTTGGCACAGGTTGTCATGTGGGAAGCTTGAATCCTGCAATTCTGTCATCGCTTCGGCTCAGTATGTGGAAGGAAGAAAGAAGAAAGAATATTACAGCACAGGAACATGCCCGTCGTCCCTCTAAACTTGTTTCCAATTTTCCAAAGATCTGTATCCTTCTGCTCCCTGCTTATTCATGCATCTGACTGGATACATTTTAATGATGCCATCGTGTCGACATCTAACACCTTCACTGACAACGGGTTCCAGGTACCCACAACGCTCTGTGTAAAACTTTCCACGCATATCTCCCCTAACCTTTTCCCCTCTCAAAGTGAGATCGTGACTCCTAGAAATTAAGTCCTCCCATCTGGGGAAAAGCTTCTTGGTATCGACCATGTTGATGCCTCTCATGATTTTGCAGACCTCATTCAGCTCTCCCCCAACTCAACTTCCGTCTTTCTAAAGAATGAAATCTTAATCTACTCAACTTCTTTCTATAGCTAGCTCCTCCATACCAGGCAACATCTGGTGAATCTCCGCTACATCCTCTCCAAAGCATCGGCATCCTTTTGTCAATATGGCATTCAGAACTGTACACAGTATACCAAATGTGGTCAAACCAAAGTCCTATACAAGTATTAAATGACCTGCGAACTCTTGTACTCAATAACTGCATTAGAGTGGTGCTGAAAAAGCACAGCATGACAGGCAGCATCCAAGGAGCAAGAAAATCGACGTTTCGGTCAGAAGCCCTTCATCAGGAATAGAGGCAGGGAGCCTGCAGTGTGGAGAGATCCCGTCCAATAAATGAAAGCAGGTCATATTCATTCTTGACCACCCTCTCGACCTGCATTGCCACCTTCACGTTACAATCGACCTGAACACCCAGATCTGTCTGCATATCAATTTTCCCCAGGGAATTTCAATGAACTGTATATTTGGCCCTTCAGGTGGACCTTCCAAAATGCATCACCTCTCCTTTGATATCCATCTGCCATTTCTGTGCCCAAATCTCCAAGCTATGTATATTCTGCTGCATTCTCGACAGTCCCCTTCACTGCCTGCTACTCCAGCCACTACCGAAATATTTCAGTTCACTTACACTCCCAGAGCGCAATTCGCCATGCAATAGTACCCACTAACTGAAACCCGACTAGACTTCAAACAGCCACTACAACTGGCTTTACAATCGGAAAATGCAGCAAATGGAGCATATATTTTCAAGTGTATTCCAGTGGAACTGGATATCGTCGTTAGTCCGCCTGAGCTTGGGGCACAGCACTTGAGTGAAAGTAATTGCATAGCTCCACTGAGGTCATATCCTCAACAGAGGGACTCTAGGTCAGCTCACAGCAAAACCAAACAAAAGCCAAATCTTGAATTAGCAGTCAAAGTTTTATTCAGAATCTTGCCCGGCAGCAAATAGTAAACCATTTTTTTGTAACTGGGTGTATACCCAATCCCTGGCATGGAGGACTTAGACATAAAGTTAATCACGAAGTTGGATGTAAGGCAGACATGCATTCAATTGCAATTTGATAAGGATTCCCAAACATATGCTACAATTCATATCCATAAGGTTTCTTCGGTTATGCGAGACTGCCTTTTGGATTGTGATAAGTCGATGAGAATTTACAGTAAATAATGCAGAATGTTTTACCACTGGTCATTACTTATCTCGATGTTGTGCTAATAACATGGAAGAGCAATAAAGAAAATTGAAAGAACTTGGACATCGTCTTAAAATTTCTCCAAACAAACTTGATTGAGTTTTTTGAGGAACAAACAAAGAGAATTGATGAGGGCAGAGCGGTAGATGTGATCTACCTGTACTTCAGTAGGGCATTCGACAAGGTTCCCAATGGGAGATTTATTAGCAAGGTTAGATCTCACGGAATTCAGGGAGAACTAGCCATTTGGATACAGAACTGGATCATAGGTAAAAGACAGAGTGTGCTGGTGGAGGGTTGTTTTTCAGACTGGAGGCCTGTGACGAGTGGAGTGCTACAAGGATCGGTGCTGGGTCCTCTACGTTTTGACTAGGAGAAAGTGAGGACTGCAGATGCTGGAGATCAGAGCTGAAAATATATTGCTGGAAACGCCCAGCAGGTCAGGCAGCATCGAAGGAGCAGGAGAATCTATGTTTCGGGCATGAGCCCTTCTTCAGGAATCTGAAGAACCTCATGAAGTAAGGCTCATGCCCGAAACGTCGATTCCCCTGCTCCTTGGATGCTGACTGACCTACTGTGCTTTTCCAGCAACACATTTTCACCTCTACTTTTTGACATCGACATAAATGATTTGGATACGAGCAGAAGAGGTACAGTTAGTAAGTTTGTAGATGACACCAAAATTGGAGGTGCATTGGACAGTGAAGAGGGTTACCTCAGATTGCAACAGGATCTTGACCAGATGGGCCAATGGGCTGTGAAGTAGCGGATGGAGTTTAATTCAGATAAATGCAACGTGCTGCATGTTGGGAAAGCAAATCTTAGCAGGACTTATACACTTAATCGTAAGGCACTAGGGAGTGTTGCTGAACAAAACACCTCGGAGTCCATGTTTATAGCTCCTTGAAAGTGGAGTCGCAGGTAGATAGGATGGTGAAGAAGGCGTTTGGTATGCTTTCCTTTATTGGTCAGAGTATTGACTACAGGAGTTGGGAGGTCATGTTACGACTATACAGGACATTGGTTAGGCCACTGTTGGAATATTGCAGGCAGTTCTGGTCTCCTTCCTATCAGAAAGATGTTGTGAAACTTGAAAGGGTTCAGAAAAGATTTCCAAGGATGATGCCAGGGTTGAAGGATTTGAGCTATACTGAGAGGTTGAATAGGCTGGGTCTACTTTCTCTGGAGCGTCGGAGGCTGAGGGGTGACCTTATAGTGGTTTACAAAATTATGAGGGTCATGGATAGGGTAAATAGGCAAAGTCTATCACCTGGAGTGTGTGTGTGGTTGGGGGTGGGGGGGGGGGGGGTGGGAGGGGGTGGTCCAGAACTAGAGGGCATAGTTTTAGGGTGAGAGGGGAAAGATATAAAAAAGATCTATGGGACAACTTTTTCACACAGACAGTGGTACGTGTATGGAATGAGCTGCCAGAGGAACTGGTGGAGGCTGGTACAATTGCAACATTTTAGAGGCATTTGGATGGGTATATGAATAGGAAGGGTTTGGAGAGATATGGGCCGGGTGATGGCAGGTGGGACTAGATTGGGTTGTGATATCTAATTGGCTGGACGGGTTGGACCGCAGGGATTGTTTCCATGCTGTACATCTCTCTGACTCTATGTATCTATGAGTGTATGGATTTGGAGGCAACCGTGTGCTTTTCAGGCAATCGATATGACCTGCTTGGACTACAGAGTCCACAGGACCGTATTAAGACCACTGGAAGATAAAGTTGCCCAGGCGAACAAAGCTGCCCAGACTTGTATGTTTCTAGGCACTTTGGTCTTTCCTTGAGTTGGTGAATTATTATGGAATATTCGCACGTAATCTGGCCTCCATGCTGGAAACCTTACAATTAATATTGAAAAATGTTCAGCTTTGGGAATGGCCTCGTAGTCAATATGTAACTTTTAGGGAAAAAAAGATGCAACCAACGTTGGCACACTGCGATCCGAACCGAGATGAAGGGCTGGCATGCGATCACTTTTTGTGTAGTATCAGGACTGTGCTGGCACATCGGTGGTCCAGCAGAGAGGAAAGCCCGTTTATGCATGTTTCCAGTATTTTGGCTGATACAGAATTAAATTAAACCAAGATAGAGAAGGAAAATTTAACGGTCACCATTGATGAGAGAAAGTTCCACCAGTACTTTTAAAGACACAAATTTGCAACAGCAATAGATCACAGAAACTCGTACCTGAGCTAATGAGCACCGTGCTGCCCATAACTTCAGCTCCAAGTCAGTGGTGGACTCTTAGTCTAAGGGTATTCTGTTCGAATTTGGAAACCCGTCCTGGAGGCCAAGAGGCAAATACGGATGCCTTGAGAGCCTCACATTGTTAGATACTCTGTTGTGGTACGGTCACTAGAAGAGTTTGCTTCCTTTACGAACTCTCTGGAAATCTGGACGGCACTGTAACTCAATGGTTAGCAGCTTGATACCAGCCTGGGGTGACTGTCACGGTGGAGTATACACATTCTTCCCCGTGTCTGCGTGGGTTTCCTCTGGGATGTGCAGCTTAGGTGAATTGGCCATGCGAAATTTTCCACAGTTTTCAGGGATGTGTCGGTTAGTTGCATTACTCAGGGGAAATGTGAAGTAACAGGGTAAAGGAAAGGGTCTGGGTAGGATACTCTTCAGAGGACTTTTGTGGGCTTATTGGTCAAAATAGCCTTCCTCCACACTGTAGAGATTCTATCCATCTGGTCACTGCTGACAATATCAGACAATGGAAGCAAAGAGATCCCATCCTGGCAAAACTGAAAGAGCTGATGGTGACGAGGAAAACGAAGAGGCCATTACAATCAGAACTGAAAACTCTCTGGACCCGGTAACACAGGATCACTAAATAGGGTGGCTGATAGGGAGCAGCAGATTGTCCTGAGCAAAGGATTCTCTCCGAGACTGTGTTATTCAGAGGTTTTAATATTAAGATGTTGGCAAGAGGTTGTTTGATGGCCAATATTGGATGGCCAATATTGGAGAAGTGCCTATAGTGCCAAACAAGGACAAACATTACGGCCCACGGCTTCCACAGATTCGTACTAATGGTTGGTCACATATTGACAGTGTCAAACCTTTCATAGGTTCAATGTTCTTAGTTATTGTGGTTGCACCTGCTTAGAGTTCATTTATCAAACACAGGGACAATGGTTAAAAAACTGAGAGCATCCGAAAAATAGTCAGACACCCAGATGCACTGGTCACTGTCAGCGGGCCATCTTTCACCAGCAGGGAATTGGATTATTTCCAAAAGTCGAATGGCATTTTATAAAGTAGTAAGGACAGCACCATACAATCCAACGTCCAATAACCTGGTGGAAAGACGATAGCAAACTTTGAAAGCAAGCTTATGGAAAGAGTTTACAGTTTCACTCGATACCAAACTGTCCCAGTTCCTAATTGAAAATCGGCTGACACCACATGCAACTACAATGACATTCCAGTCGAGTCGCTGATGGGGCGAAGTACATGCGTCAAGTAAAACCTGATACTCCCAGATCTGCTATGGGGTCAGGGGTTGCGGAATGCTGACAATGAATCAGGAACGCCAATGTCGGACAGAAGACTCCTCTAAATGAAAGACGACCTTTCCTTTTGGGGGAGGAAGTTTGCTGTTGAAATCACGTAAGTGGCCTTGCATGGTAAGAGGCATGTTCGACATCAGGTCAAAACAAGTGATGCACCAACTTAGGGTAGAAGAGGATGCTCTGAGTAAGCACGTGGACGACATGAATTCTGTAAACTTGCATATGGAGCAAGAGGAAAACTTATCCGGCCCCTCAGAACATCCAGCAGGGCTCTCAGACTCCATGGGCTCTCCTCCCTTTTGAGGAGATGGATAAGGTAGGTATCACATCCTCGATGGAGCTACCACCTGAAGAGGTCGAATCTCTTCTAAGATACTCAAGGCACAAAGGCATGTCATGATCTGATGCACACTGCCAGTTTCAGAGGCAGAATCGGAGGAAGTGAACCGGGTGCGATAATGCCCTCGGAGAGATTAGTGACTTGGTGATGGCATACCAGCCGCCATGACGTAATTTCAGCCTTGACATGGTCCATGGCTTCTATCAGTTGCCTATTCACGCCTCTGTTATGATGACCTTAAAACCTTGCGAATGTTCACCAGTATACTTTTATAGAATTCGTATTGAGCTAGCCTTAGTAATTGATTTCAAATGTGCTGAGTATGACCTGAGTAAGAGGAAGATATTTGCGCTGTAAGAGCGTTTGTACAACGAATGAAATCATTTTCTGATGGACTTGGCAACAGTGAATATCAACCGGCTGACTTGTAGTGAATCACATTTCACGTGAGTATGCTGAACAGAAGCACACTTGTCAAGTCTGAATGTAGATTTACTCAACTGATGATGTCCTAAATAGATATAACAGTGTTGATTTATTAAAAATCCACATGGATTTGAATGCTGATGAACTGGAACAGGCCGTGCTGAACTTAACCACGAAGAATCATATTTCAACATATTGGTTACAGATACACTGCACTGAACCTGAATCTCGCTCTACAAAATTTAATTGTCCTGAGATTACATCAAAGAACCGTGAATCTAACAAAGCTGAAATCTATCTGTTCAGACGAATATTTTACTGGATCGATATTGACTAGATTGATGTTGCAGCTGAATCATGGCTCAAATGATAGAGTAGTCATCGAACCTGACTCTGCTTTCTTTGAAATATTTGCTTATCTCATGAAAGTTTCTCGAGAACGTCACTACTTTGTACTGAAGACAATATTCAGGTAGCAATGTTTTTAAAACAAAATAGAACCTTGATCCTCAGGTAATTGTAGTACGTGTCACTTTAGATCAATTTTATGCCTCATGAAATAAAAATCCATTCCAAAAAGAGGGCAGCCAAGGAGAAACTGCACAAATCTATTTATTGCGATAAACATAATTACAAAAAAAAATCTCACTAATTAACTCCCTGGAGCCTGCAATGCACATGTCACCCTGTATAAACGTAGTCCCGTTCGATGATTCTTGGAAAGTTCTCCGAACATCTGTCAGAAATGCATGAAATACCAAAAGGATTGCTCTTTGCCATTTACTATCCAGTCCTTGCAGCTATTGGTCTTCCAGGTAAAATGTTGTGAGCGTAAACTGCATATAACGTTTGACTTCAACACTTTGATATGTTGAAGTTGAACAGTTTTGTATTACATTTCCACTGTATTCAAGGCAACTATAATGCAAATGAGTTGCAAGTACTGCTACACTGCCAACCCAATTCCACTGTCGAGGTGGCAACACGATGTTGCATGCATTACCAAATAGATCCTCTGTGGCATTGATACTTATTCAGGTGACTTCTCCCGTTATTATCACATTTTAGATAATTTTGGGGGGTTATTTCCACAAACATCCCGACGTGTATGCAGTTTTATCGTGCGGTTTTCTTTGAAAGTACGAGGTAATAACCATGAATGAGTTTAGCTTGAGAAGTTTGAACTATTGAAAATATTCCATCGGCATTTAATGGCTGATTTTATTGAAGGGTAATAATTAGTTTTCGAAATGGGTGGCACAGTGGCACAGTGGTTACCACTGCTGCCTCACAGCGCCAGAGAACCTGCTGCAATTCCCGCTTCAGACAACTGACTGTGTGGAGTTTGCACATTATCCCCGTGTCCGCGTGGGTTTGCTCCGGTTTCCTCCCACAGTCCAAAAATGTGCAGGGTAGGTGAATTGGCCATGCTAAATTGCCTGTAGTGTTAGGTGAAGCGTAAATGTAGGGGAATGGGTTTGGGTGGGTTGCTCTTTGGAGGGTCAGTGTGGACTTCTTGGGCCGAAGGGCCTGTTTCCACACTGTCAGTAATCTAACCTAATCAAATTTTCAAAGACATATAGCAATATTCTATTTTCTCTTAAAGGAAGATTGGAAGTTGGCACTATTGCACAGATCGTAGATTGCTGCTTTCAGTCACTAATTATCACTGTTTTAGAATTGCACTCTCATTCTGCATTCACTGTTTCTGATTATTCTAATGTGATGACTGCGGATTTGGAATTTCCACATGATTCCAGAACCTGTCAATGTCTTATACTATTTCTAACTTGGGTGTTCCTCACAGATTGAGTGAATCCATCGATCTGCTGGCATCAATTGTATTTCATTTTAAAGCCTTAATTTCGAAAATGAAAATGAGAAAGAAATCATTCTTTACATTGACAATACAAAGGAACACTGATAAATTTCTATAGGAAGTTCTTAAGATAAACAAACGATCAGCAGCAGTTCGAATGGTTAGCATTAACACCAAAAATCACAGACGATCGTCAAACGAACAGCTGCATTCTTGACTCCATCCCGGCATGTACTGCATGAATTTGGAGAGTTACGAATTGTCAGTTTGTTTCCAACATAATATTCAACAAGTCGAATGCCTGCTTTTCCAACAGTGAAAAAGATTTCAACAATTCATTAATACGGAGCCATTTTTGATCCCACATAATATATATATTATTGTTAGTTTTCAATCTCATTGTTGGTGTTTTGTAACGTATCCCTTCAACATAGTCTACGTTTTATTTGTCAGTGTGATTTTGCTTCAGTTTGCTTTTGACATGTTTGCGATAAATTAAATGCATATTTAAAACGTATACTCACTCTGGGATGAGTCGTAATTAAGTATTTTTCCTTGCTGCATCATGAATTTGGTTTCTACTTAAACGGCATTTATATCTTTAATTTAAAAATTACTTCTTTGTTATTTGAGAAATAATGTTCCAATTAAGATTTGCATTTCAAATCTCACACTTGCTTAGAAAATCCTGTAAACGTGGCTGTGGATGGAAACACAAATGCTCCTACTAAAACTCATTCTCTACCTTTCTTACAGCTAATCTGGCAGTGGTTGCAATCCTGTCTCAAAACACCTGTGGTCTATCTCGGTGCATCACGTACTACTTGGTGTCAATGGCAGTGACAGATCTCTTGGTCATGGTCACAGCTGTGATTTTGAATCGGATTGTCGGGATATATTCCCCATCCAGTTTCCTTTCTATCACACCAGTGTGCAGTTTTCGCACTGCACTAAATATGGCAGTTATTGACAACTCCGCCTGGTTAACCATCGCTTTTACCTTTGATCGATTTGTAGCTATATCATGCCGGAACCTGAAAGCAAATTATTGCACTAAGAAAGTGGCAGCTTGGGTGATAGGGGTAGTCTCTACTCTGTGCTGCATGAAAAACAGTTTCTTATATTTTGTATTGGAACCTAGGTATGAAATTAACAGTATACCCTGGTTTTGTAGCTTAAAGGAAATATATTATACATCGTCTGCTTGGGCTGCATATGACTGGATCCGATCTATTCTAAATCCGTGTCTACCTTTCATTCTAATTTTACTACTGAATGTGCTGACCATCAGACGCATTCTCTTGGCTAATAGAGCCCGTAAGAGACTTCAGCTTCAGAAAAATGGAGAGAATCAGTGTGACCCAGAGATGGAGAAGCGAAGAAAGTCCATTATTTTGCTCTTTTCCATTTCGGGCACTTTCATTCTGTTATATTTGCTATTTTTCATAAATATTCTCTATGTTCGAGCTGCGAATATCACTTATTCCTCAGGTTCAACATCACGTTATTCCTTGTTTTATTTGGAGCAAACGGGATACATGCTACAGTTATTGAGTTCCTGCATCAACCCATTCATTTATGCTGTGACACAGAGCAAAATTAGAGATGAGTTAAAGAATGGAGTGAGATTTGCTTTGAACATATTTATTAATATATTTAAGTATTGATAAGGGGGTAATCAAAATCATTTGTATAATGTAGGGCAGCAAATGCTTTCTTTGACACATAGCATCACATATGAGACTTTTCAGACATTGCCTAAGGGATAAATTTAGAAATGCATAAAGAATGTTGTATGACTTCAAGAGTCAGTGTTTTAGTTTGCAGTCAATTTCCAATTGTCTTACACCTACATGTTCAAGATTATTGTGAGGCGTCAACGTGTCTCAGTGGTTAGTTCTGCTGTCTCACAGTGCCAGGGGCCTGGGTTCCAACACTAAGCCACTGTCGGTGTGGAGTTTACACGTTTTCCCTGTGTCTGTGTGGGGTTCCACAGGCTGCTCTGGTTTCCTCAGACGTTTCAAAGATGTGCAGGTTAGATGGATTGGCCATGCTAAATTACTAATAGTGTTCAGAGGTGTGTAGATCGGGTACATTAGCCATGGGAAATGCAAGGTTACAGGATAAGTTAGGGGAATAGGTCTGGATGGGATACTCTTAAGAGGGTCCGTATGGACATGTTGAGCTGAACGGCAAGTTTCCACACTTTGGAGGTTCTGTAATTCATCCAGAACACTGATGGCAAGAGTTGTATTCACCATATAAGTCAGTCAGGAACGATTGCTTGCAAATATTGTCGCATATTTGTTCGCCGTCTGTAACTCTTTTCTGCAATCAGAGACATGGTGGCAATTCTGGTCATGTGGGCTTCGCCTTTATCCACGTCTGCACACATCCTTGAATCTACTATTTGCAGACGTCCGACACAGCAGTTGTGCCTTCAGTTTTGTTGATGACTCACAAAACATGCTACCGCCCTGAGATTGAATATCACCCGATATTGCCATTTCATTTCAAATTATAGACACAGTAGTCTACACTGTCCTTGTCAGCTGATGAAACATGACTGAGGTAGAAACTTAGCAAGTAGAGCAGCAGTAGTCCAATCTTCCCATCGAGGCGACTGTGCCATTTAATATGTTTATGGCTAAACAGGGTGTGGACTCTGGCAGTTCCGGACAGCCAACCTTTCAGTTATCATCCAAATGAGTTGACCAATTAAGACACAAAGATTGAGGCAAAATAGCATGCAATATCCTACAAAGTAGCATGGCAGCTAATTAGTGCTTCTTGCTGCTCATTGGAGAAGTATCTGTTGTTGATCAGTTTTATCTTCGAAAGGAAAGGCTAGAGCATTCATTCTGGAGAAATTGGAACAGTCCATTCCCATTTACTGCAGACATTGCACTGTTCATTCCACCCCTTCACCATATACCTCTTGATCCCTTTAGCTGTAAGAATTGTACCTGATTCCTTCTTAACAACATTCAACATTTTGGCGATTACTGTTTTCAATGGCAAATAATTTCAAAGGCTTATCCTACTCTCCGGGTCGCATGATTTCTCCTCATCTGAGACTAGGCTGTTCTGTTCCTTGATTGGTGACCCCTCTGTCTGGATTCCCCTTTCATCAGGAACATGTGCAGCCCAACATGCACATCAAAAAATGTCGAATCTTCCCTGGCAAGTCCTGCGAGACTTTTATAGGTTTCTATGAAATATCCCATTCCCCCGTCAATTTTCCTGCACTCCAGGTATGATACTGATAACCAGTCCAATCTCTTGTCGTATGGCAGTCCGGATATCCGAGAAATTAATCTTTCGCCAGATCATCCTTCCTCAGATAAGGAGATCAAAACTGCACTATATACTTTGCGGGTGGTATCACCTAGGCGCAATAGTATTGCAGCAAGACATCCCCGTTACAACAGTTACATCCTGTCACTATAAACGCCACATAACAGTATTAGTTGTCATGCCTGTCTGCTTACGTTCCTCAAATCAAAACAGCTCCTCTTTTCAAGAAAGAAGTTGAGGTGATTAAATTATACTAATCAATATCAGGCAGCTATTGCCTAATTGAACAATTTTGCTTACTTCCCAAATCTGACTGTAAATCCACAAACTGAAATTAAAATATGTATCCAATTGAGTTCCCAATTTGAATAAAATTTCCAATAGTCGTCAGTCAGCAATTCCCTCGGCCGTGGTCACTGTCCTTTTTCAGTTTCACTCTCCTGCGTTCGACAATGTTAAATTTGTCCAAAATGACTCTTGAAGTCGCAAAGTGCGTAAATGCTGTTAATGATTTACTGAATGGAACATACTCTCCTGACTGTGTTCAATGTATTGCGAGATTTGACCCGGTGTGGGGGATCTTGCATTTCAGATTTTGGCAGGAAGCCACTGTTGAAGCGAAATGGTCGGTTTCTGCTGGCAGTGGGGGATTGCAGAACGTGGGATAAAATCCTGCTCCTTGTCCCCCGTCTCATTCAGTTGGAGAAGATAAAAGCAACGTTGTGTTTGTTTGAATTCAATCTCTTCATAAAGCTATACCGAGTTATATGTAAGTATATATTCTGTGTAATAATTTGCAGTGGAAACATTCAAGCAATAAAAGTTGCCTGTTGGTGTCTTCCAGGATAACCATGAAGCTCGCAGTGGGAGAAATCGTCTTGCAGTCAGAAGTCCCAGTTGACGATTTAAAAATCTGTCAAAAAGAATGCTGATGAGGAAAGAGCAACAGGGTTATGGACCCTGGAAGTTTCGGATAGCCAGCCTTTCAGTTAACAGCCAAATTAGTTGACCAATTAAGACAAAAGATTGAGGCAAAATAGCTTTCAAGATCCTATGAAGTAGTATGGCAGCTAGTTAATGCGTTCTGCTGCTCAGTGGAAAGGTATCTGTTATCAATCAGTTTTATCTTCTAAAGGAAAGGTGAGAGCATTCATTCTGAAAATTCTGGACCAATCCAATCCCATTTATTGCAGACACATTCTTGTCTCCAGGTATCCAGTATCTCTCACACTGGGGTAGTTCCATTTTGAGGCTTTCGCTGTCTTGACTGCTGCCAAATTCTGAATGTTCCGAAGCTGAGATAAGGTTTGAATGCCCCATGAACAGAAATGAGAATTCTTTCATTGTCTCAGATCAGCTAATGTCACTAACAGGCATTAATTTAATTTCGTAAAGAAACGAAATGTTCCTTGACTGTTTGTGCATATTAGCACAGCTGTTCTCTGACTCGGATTCCCGGAGATTTTCGAAAGATTCACAAAGAAGGAGACTGGGATTTTTGTTTTCTTTCCAATTTCCCATCCTGACAACGTTCAATATTTTCGAAGTTTCTGTTGCAATTTTCCTCCTCGCTTCACGCGCACAAATGAGGAATTTTGGAGAAACCTCAGAGGCTAAGATTGCTATCTTTCAAGCAAAAAAAAGTTAATTCGAGACTCATGAAGTTGATTATAATGATTGAGGGTGTTGTGAGGTAAATAGGCACTTTTATAGAATTCAAGGCCCAAAAGGAGCCTTTCATATCCATCAGAGTTTTACCTGCACTTCCACACATGTCATTTACTGTACCTATCACTCCAGATGCTGTCTCCTCTACATTGACGAAAGAAGACACCAGCCTGATAAGCACTTCAGAGAACATCTCTGGACACCTGCACAACCTAGCCCCACCCGCACCGTGGCCAAACACTTCTAGTCTCCCTCCCACTCCGCCAAGGACAAGCTGGTCCTGGGCCTCCTCCATCGCTACTCCCTAACCACCCCACACCTGGAGGAAGCACAGCTCATTTTCTACCCTGGCACCCTCCAAACACAGGGCAACAATGTGGATTTCATCAGTTTCCTCATTTCACGTCCGCCCCCCACCTTATCCCAGATCCAACCTTCCAACTTGGCACTGCCCTCATGATCTGTCCTACCTGTCCATCTTCCTTCCCACCTATCTGCTCCACCCAACTCTCTGAGTAATGTACATTACTTCACCTCAATCTAACTGTCGCACTCTCAGTTACCTTCTGCCCAGCCCCACCCTCCCTCCCATTTGTCTCTCGACAGCCTTGCCTCACAGCCTCATTCCTGATGCTCAGCTTTTGCCTGAAACTTCGATTTGCCTGCTCCTCGGATGCTGCCTGACCTGCTGTGCACTTTGAATACCATACTCTTGAATCTAATCTCCAACATCTGCAGGCCTCATTTTTGCAATTTTGATGGAATAGACAGAGACAAGTTGTTTCAACTGACCAGGTCCATGAGTCAAGACACGAATCTGCCTCCCTGCTCCAACCTCACTTCCGCCCAGCTCCCGTCACTCTTGGCTGTATAAAAGGTAGCTGGCATTTGAACTTAAATTTAAAATTTCAACAAGGTGCATAGAATGAATTATCAGTTTAACGGAGTAAAGTCCATCAGTCATGAACACTGCTGATAATATCATCACAGTACAATAGCTTTGAACAGTCCAGCAGAGTAGGAAAATTTGTTAGATGTGTGGGGTTGAGCAATGACACGGCTCATGAAGGAAGGCTTTAAAAGGATATTTTACATTGCCCTGACATTGTTACAGATGATGTAAGTGGACACCATGTGGGAAGAGGAAAAGAAAGCTGTAAACAGCGTTGTGTGTTCACACACAGTCGTTGTTATTAACCCTTGGAATGTATGTAAATAAGTTCGAACAGTGCTTTAACCCACTGAGACAGCAGACTGCCAGTAGGACTGGGCTGTGTTCGGCTTCTATGTTTTGCACAGAACTTCCTTCACACCTTCCACTTGCCAAATCAGTGTCATAAGGGAAGGCGATTGCCTAATGCTTTTGCCACTGTATTGTTAATCCGGAAACCCAGGTAATGTTCTGGGGATTGCATTCGAAATAATGCAATGACTTCAAGACACGTGTTGAAATATGAATTCAATTTTTTTCCTGGCATTAAGAGTCTAATGTCTACGCACCCATTGCAGATTGTCCAATTTAAAAATAAAAATTCATCTTGTTCACTTTGGAGAAGGAAACGATCGTCCTTAACTGGTCTCGCCCCCGTGTGGCTCTTAATTGCCTTCTGGATAATTTTGGTTTGCAATAAATGGTCCTCATGGCATGCTGATTCTGTATTCCATGATTCAAAAGATCCTCAAAAATAGTGACACGTCCTCATATTCATAGTTAGGGGAAGTAGTGTCATAAGAAGAGGCATTAGTTTGTTAATTTGGTGAACCAGGTAATGTTCTGGGAACGTGTGTTTGATCGCATCACCGATGCTTTTCAACTGAATGTACAACATTTGGAGGGACTTTCGGTCCGCTTGGAGAAGACCTGTTCCTCCTAACCATCCTTAACAGTCATAAAGTAGTCCATTAGGAAATTCCTTTTAAATCTTCATCCCAACATTGCATTACCGTAAATCATTCCATCAGTTCATTCGAACGAAAAAGCCATCCGAGGACACCGAATGCTTTCTCCTTGAACGTCGTGCTCAGATCGTGATTGCAACGTCAAAAGTTGCATCAGTCCTTGGAGAAGTGCCACAAAGAATGTTTGTTCAATCAAAACGTTAGTGTGCTCAGATGTAATGTAAAATTATTAGCTTCAATTATTTGATTGCCATTAAAAATATTTATTAGCTTCAGAAATTGCTGAGCTTAAAGTAACTGGATATATTGAAACAAGTACGTCTCGTGTCCTTTTGTACGTTGAGGACCCCATCGCCATGACAATGGAGCTCCGCATTAATTTCTATGGCAGCAGTCGCAAACTCAGCCCGAATGCCAAGTCTAATAACAGTCCAAATATTTCTTTATGTTTGATGGTCAAAAATAATTCCAAGTATCATAGCAAAACTATCTCTTCTCAAGTCAAGGCCATCTTCATGCAAAACAGCCTGGTATCACGTGCATTTTCATTCTTCAGTAATTGCTTATTTCAATGCGTATTTAGTGCATTAAATATATGGTTTGAAAATATCATGTTTGGTCTCATGCACGATTACAATTTGGCTCATCATATATTTGTTGAGAGATGTACTGGATAAAAAGGCAAATGCGACCAATCTTGGCAAGCTTTCAGCATTGATCATTAGTCAATCCATAGGACAAGGGCTCACAGACGACATGATTACATACTATCCTGAGATTGTACATTCACCTTAGTACAATTATCTACAGTGTGACATATTCCTGTTGTATATAGATGTGTACTCTCGTCTTAGTGCAACATTTCACAATTACATTCAATGCGAGTTTATCCAGGTCAGTGGTTTCGTATCCAATCTGGCAGATGTTTCAGATGTGAAAGAAGGCATTGTAAAAGGTATGGTGAAGTTGTATTACCGGTAAAGGAGTATCTCAAGGCTGTATTGAGGGACCATATATCAGAGGACCCGTGCAGCGAGGTAATATGGGTAGATCGTCGGAATAGGAAACATGAAATCGCAATGCTGAGCCTCCCGAGCCTCCCAACAGTCAGTGGCACATCGAGGAGAGACTACGTAGATCGATGTTAGAAACATGCAAAAACAGCATGGTTGTTGTAGAGAGTGATATTAACTTCCCCTATAATGATTGGGACTCACTTCATGCTTGGGACCAGTTCGGGGCAGAATTTTCAAGGACCATTCAGGAGGGTTTATTTACACAGCATGTGAACAGTCCAACCAGATAAGGGGTTATGCTGACCTGGTCTTTATAAAATAAGTCCTGTCATGTGAATGAAGTTCCAGTGAGCGGGAGCTTCTTGCAGTGTGAACATAATGCCGTTAGATTTAAGATACTCATAGATAGGTAAAAGAGCAGTCATCGGGTGAAGGTGTTAAAATTGGGGAAGGTGAACTACGACAATATTAGGCAGGAACTGGAGAATGCTGATAGTCGGCAGCTGTCTGAGAGGTAACCCAGCAGCGGACATGCTGGAACATTTCAAACATAAATTGATAAGAGTTCAGGAGCGGCACAATCTTACGAGAATGAAGGATAGGAGTGGCAAATTACGTGAACATTGTATGATGAGGCACGATACTATCTTGGTCAAAAAGAAGGAAGAATGCATAAAGTCTAACAGGATGTGAGCAAATGAAACCATTGAATTATATAAGGCAAGTAGGAAAGAACTGAAACAAGGAACTCGAAGGACCACAAGGATCGTGAAAAGTCGTCATCAAACAGGATTAAACAGAATTCCAGAAGCTTCTTAGACATATATAAACTGGAACAGCATAGCCAGGGAAAGGGTTGGCTCACTCAAGAACAACTGAGGGAATCGACGTGTGGAGCCAGAAGACATAGGTGAGTTCCTAAACAAATATGTTGTCTTGACATTCACTAAAGGGAGGAAATTGGCGAAGGATGATCTCAAGGAAGGGAGTGTCGAATTTCTAAGCCAAGTTGCTCCAAATAAGGAAGTGGTGTTGAACATCTTAAACAAAAGAAGTATTTATCCAGATAGGCCCCTGGGTCCTGATGGGATCTATCCCAGAATGTGGAGGGAGGCAAGAGAACACGTTGCTTGAGCATTGATAGATATCTTTGTATCCTCTGTGGCCACAGGTGATGTCACAGAGAACTGAAGAACAATCAATGTAGTCTTAATGCTTCTGAAGGATAGAAAGAATAATCTATAAAATTACAGCTCTGTGAATCTCAAGGGAAAGGGAAATTGTTGGAAAAGATTTTCAGGGGCATGATCTGTACAAATTAAGAAGCAAATGAAGTATTAGTGAGTGAGAGAATGATATAGTGCGGGGGTGAGAGTGACTCACAAACTTGACCGAGTTTTCTCAGGAAGTGACGATGATGTTTGATAATGGGAAAGTGATCGACGTTGTCTACAAGGGCTTCTATGAAGCCTTTGACCAGGTCTATCATGTCAGACTGGTACAAAAGGTGAAGTCAGGGGTGATTTGGCAAGATGGATACAAAGCTGGCTTAGTCGTGAAATCCAGAGGGTAGCGGTGGAAGGATATTTTAACAGATTGGAGGGTTGTGACTAACGGTGTTCGTCGTCTACATAAATGATTTAGAGAAAAACGTAGCTGGACTAATTAATAAGTTTGTGGATGATGCAAGAATTGGTGGAATTGCGGATAGTGAGGATGATTTCCAAAGGATACAGTGGGATATTGTTTATTTAGAGGCATGGGCTTAAAAACGGTGTATGGAGATTAATCCATGCTGTGGCAGTGCTGCTCCTTCAAAAAGGTTACGTTGTCCTTGGTAATATTTTAAAGAGGGTTCATAAAGTCGTGGGTTCCGAGATGCCTTGGTTTATCTACTTGTGGAAACTTTTAAGTTAAATAAATGCACATGTACGATGAAAGGGAAGGGGCCAGTTCGCCCAGCTGAGCTTTTCTGTGATCAGTATTAGCATGAACTGTCTGGCCATTCAGAGCTGTTGGTCAGTTTCAGCTGGGAATTGTAAAGAAATAGCTAGAGTGGAAGGTGATCCCATTCTAAATCTCTCTGTCATCGTTCACTCCTCGAAGGACATGTGTCTGATTTTATATATTTGTCGAGGGTCTGTTTATGGGGTCTGTTGCAGGTACATGGAATAGCTTCATTTTTTTTCTGATTAGATTAAGGTATTCGCTATTCTGTTCTCTTTTGTTTACCTTTAATTAGATACTCTTTTTGTTTAAATTTGAGGGCTTTTGAGCAGCTGCATCACTCCTGCAACATCCACAATACGCCTACCAAAAGCAAATAGAAAACGTCGGGCGTGAGATGCCTTCTTCAGCTTTTTTGAGGGGTTCTGGCCTGTCCAAAACAGACTGGGGTCTCGCTCTGGATTTGTTCTATTTTTCTGATTTGGTGTTCGGGTTTCTGGACAGGAAGGCAGTGTTAGTGTCTTCTGGTCTTGGTGTTGATTTTATTTCGTTTATAGATGACTGTGAGAGCAAGACTTTGTCAGTCGTTGCGAGGTTTCTGGGATGGAAGAAGTGACTTTGGGGGTTTTACAAAAGGTGAACAAAACAAAACTGCTGGAATTCGCATTCAGGCTGGAACTGAAATTGCCGATGTCACGGAAAATCTTTGTGGTTATTACCGAAATAGCTCAACGTTTAGATGTGCTTGAAAGACTGTTAGTACTTTGGAAAGGGCTCTGACCATTGCTCAAGAGGTTCTGGCGATTGCAGCTGCTTCCCAAATTTGCTAAGGCAGTTTAGAATGACACAGGATGAGGAAACAGGTTAGAATTGGATTTAACCATAGACAGAATGAAAGGTGAAAGTGTAATGGCATTGATTAAGTGCTTGGGTCAAGCGGATAAATAACCAACCATAGTGGAGATGGAAAGTTTTAAATTTCAAGTAAGGCAGCAGGAGTTAGAAGATTAAAAAAAGGGAAAGAAGTGCCATGTTCAAAGATATAGAAATGTGAAGGAGGTTTTTCGCTGAACAAAAGGAAAATGCGAGAAAGGCTGGAACACAGGAAGGAGAAAAAAAATAACGAATCGCTTTAGTAGACCAAAAGAAAGAAAGAGAGAAGAATGAGAATAGGAAAGATACAACAGGAAGAAAGAGATAGAGATTGAACTTCTGAAATTGACACTGAGACAGGAAAGTCAGCTTAAAAGGATGTCAATGAAGGCTGAAAGTAAGCCTAGTGCAGAAGACAGTGAAGAGGCGCTAACCTATGATAGCCAATGCAGTGGTGAGAATGTGTTTTAAATATATTCAAACATTGACTAATTTTGATGAAAAGGACGTGGAAAACTTTTTCTACTCATTTGCAAAGTTGACTAAAAAAATGTAGTGACCAGTGGCGATGAAGGTTTTGTTGATGCAAACAAAACTCTTGGTTACAGCTCGTGAGGTATTGGGATCACGATCAGAGGAGGAATCTATGGCGTATGAGAAGGTGAAGCGATCATCTCAAGTCCATATGCGCCTGTGCCAGGAGCTTCTAGACAACGCCATCAAGAATCTAACGAGGAACCTGTTCAAATTCACATTGAGTTTGAAAGGATCAAACGAAGTAATTTTGGTACGTGATAAAGGTATGATGTTATTATTCATAAAGGCTTATTTATTTCATAACAATTTTAAAATTAATAGAATTATTATCTTCACTTGTCTGAAAGTGATCCTCATTTTCACTTCAGTCACTTGATCTCCATATTACCCAAGAGAAGATCAAGCTTTTCACCTTCTCCGTCAGAATATTTGCATATTGTAAATAACTTTTTTTTGGAAAACATTAACGAATTCTTCACCATCAAAACCTTTAATACTATGGTACTCGCAGCCAATATTTTGAATATTAACGTCACCCACTATTGCAACCTAGTTATTCTTACACATTTTGGAAATCTCTCTGCATATTTGTTTCTCGAATTCCTTCTGACTGTGTTGGGGGGCTTGGGATTGTAAGTGAGGTGGAGGTGGGCGCTATAATACTATCCTAACAAGGTGTTCATTCCTGTCATATTTCTAATTTCAACGCATATATTGGCATGGCACAATTATGTAAAATACCTTTTTTTTCGCAACTGTATTGATTTCCTTAATCAAAAACGCTATTCCCCTTTTCTTTTGTCTCTTTCATCCTTCTTGTAACATGTGAATCCAGAACACTGTGCTGTCAGTCTTGCTCTTTCACAGCCAAATGTCTGTAACACTTATGACGTCCCAGTGTCACGTTCCGAAACAAGCCCTGAGTTCCTCAACCTTACCAATAAAACCGCCGAATTAAGATAAATGCAGTTTAATTCTTCAGAGTTACTTTGTTCTCTGACTTACTGTTCTCTGTCCTTTCCAATTACCTTGTTTTTTTCTAACATTCAGAACCATTCTCATGTAGACTTCTACTGACTCTGCTACATCGATGGTTCCAATACCTCTGCATTAATTTTTTTAGGAGAAGGAATGAGGAATGAGACATGTTGGGACATGAAGATTTTTAAGTCTTATGATAAAGTTTTATTCACACTGGTTCATTCTATCCAGTGTAACGTTATTTGTATCAGATGACACAATGATTGTAAACACATAGATACAGATAGATATTAAAATCTCTTTATTCATTGCCAGTTTTTGATTCCTGATATTTGTCAGTAGAATAAATTTCTCTCTGCCCATTTACCTCCCCACGTCATAAATCATTGTAAACAACTTCATTAACGTCTGTTAAACTTTGTTTTTCTTTGCTCTCAAGTTAACAATTCCAGTCAAAATGTGGTGCTAGAAATGTCCAACCATTCAGGCAGCAATCGAAGTTCAGGAGAGTCGACTTTTGAAGCACAGGTTTGTCATCAGGCAGAGCTTTTGCTCGAAATGTTGGCTCTCCCGTTTCTCGGATCTTGCCTGACCGGCTGTGCCTATCCAGCAGCACACTTTTTGACACTGATCTCCAGCGTCTGCCGTCCTCACGTTCTCCCAGATAACAACTCCAGCTTCCCGGTTCTCTCCAAAAGCGCCTTCCTCGGATATGATGCAAAGTTCGGGAATTGCAGCCAGATTTTGCAAAATAGCGTCAGTTCTCAGGGTGGGAAGTTGGATATGAAGAAATGCCAATCTCCCGTTTTTTTTGAACTTTTCAAAACACGCTTGGAACGAGAATCAGAGAAGAACAACCCTGACGTCTCCAAACAGTTAAGGTTCACATCGTTTCTTTAAGACGCTGAATAATTAAGTCAGATGTTCTCAGTGACATTAGCTGATGTGAGATATTGAAAGTATTCTCGCTCCTGCTTATGAGAAATCCAAACTTCATCCAGGCTTCGGAACATTCAGATTTTGAGAGTAAACAGGGCCCAGAAAGACTCGAAGTGGATAGCTGGATGGGCAACCAGTGACAAGAATATCTCTGGCTTAAATGGGATCAGGCTGTGCCAATGTTTGCTACATTAATGCTGTAGCCTTTACTTTAGATGATTAAAACTCAAAGAGGACAGATACCAATCCAAACACTAGAAAGAAGCAGTAATTCGCTGACACGCTGCCTTAGGGATCATGCAGGTTACTTTTCCCCTGTCTTTGAGGCGGAATTGATCAGCTGATTTGGCTGTACATTGAAAAGGGTTTTTGTGTGGAGCTCCAGGGTCAAAATCCCTCCTCTTTCCCCATCAGAGTTAACTGTGACAGATTCCTAAATAGTCAAATGGGATGGCTGGCTGCAAGAAGATTTCTCTCATTCCCAGCTTGATTCTTATCCCGAGAGAGACAAACAGGCATATTTATTGCCTGAATATTTCCAATGCAACAATCAAAGGGTTACACACAACATGCATCGACATTTAACCCCCTACGAATTTATGAAGAGATTGAACTCAAACAAACACTTCAAAGATATTTCCTTCTTCGATTCCAACTGAATGAGATTGGGACAAGCAGCATTCTTTTCCACGTGCAGTAATCCACCACTGCACATAAATATCGATGACTGCAGCTTCAAACAGTGGCATGCTGCTTGTTTATGGAATGCAACATCCTCCATCGCAGGCCAAACCTCTCAACACATTGACGACAGGCCTAGGAAAAGGCAGGTGGATTATATTCCACTCACATAGAACATAGAACATAGAACAATACAGCACAGAACAGGCCCTTCGGCCCACGATGTTGTGCCGAACTTCTATCCTAGATTAAGCACCCATCCATGTACCTATCCAAATGCCGCTTAAAGGTCGCCAATGATTCTGACTCTACCACTCCCACGGGCAGCGCATTCCATGCCCCCACCACCCTCTGGGAAAAGAACCTACCCCTGACATCTCCCCTATACCGTCGACCCTTCACCTTAAATTTATGTCCCCTTGTAATACTCTGTTGCACCCGGGGAAAAAGTTTCTGACTATCTACTCTATCTATTCCTCTGATCATCTTATAAACCTCTATCAAGTCACCCCTCATCCTTCGCCGTTCCAACGAGAAAAGGCCGAGAACTCTCAACCTATCCTCGTACGACCTATTCTCCATTCCAGGCAACATCCTGGTAAATCTTCTCTGCACCCTCTCCAAAGCTTCCACATCTTTCCTAATGTGAGGCGACCAGAACTGCACAGAGTACTCCAACTGTGGCCAAACCAAAGTCCTGTACAGCTGCAACATCACTTCACGACTCTTGAATTCAATCCCTCTGCTAATGAACGATAATACTCCATACGCCTTCTTACAAACTCTATCCACCTGAGTGGCAACCTTCAACGATCTATGTACATAGACCCCAAGATCCCTCTGTTCCTCCACCTGACCAAGAACCCTACCATTAACCCTGTATTCCGCATTCTTATTTGTTCTTCCAAAATGGACAACCTCACACTTGGCAGGGTTGAACTCCATCTGCCACTCCTCAGCCCAGCTCTGCATCATATCTAAGTCCCTCCTCACTGTCCACAACTCCACCTATCTTCGTATCATCTGCACATTTACTGACCCACCCTTCGACTCCCTCATCTAAGTCATTAATAAAAATTACAAACAGCAGAGGACCCAGAACTGATCCCTGCGGAACTCCACTTGTAACTGGGCTCCAGGCTGAATATTTACCATCTACCACCACTCTCTGCCTTCAACCGGTTAGCCAGTTTTCTATCCAATTGGCCAAATTTCCCTCTATCCCATGCCTCCTGACTTTCCGCATAAGCCTACCATGGGGAACCTTATCAAATGCCTTACTAAAATCCATGTACACTACATCCACTGCTCTACCCTCATCCACATGCTTGGTCACCTCCTCGAAGAATTCAATAAGACTTGTAAGGCAAGACCTACCCTTCACAAATCCGTGCTGGCTGTCCCTAATCAAGCAGTGTCTTTCCAGATACTCGTAAATCCTATCCCTCAGTACCCTTTCCATTACTTTGCCTACCACAGAAGTAAGACTAACTGGCCTGTAATTCCCGGGGTTATCCCTATTCCCTTTTTTGAACAGGGGCACAACATTCGCTACTCTCCAGTTCCCTGGTACCACCCCCGTTGACAGTGAAGACGAGAAGATCATTGCCAACGGTACTGCAATTTCCTCTCTTGCTTCCCACATAATCCTAGGATATATCCCGTC